>NC_079164.1:75643162-75943162 GCF_947568905.1 Ostrea edulis | reverse complement strand
GTGTTCCCTGCTTCTACATATGTAAAGCATGATAATGGAAATAATTTTCACTTATTCTAATCACCTCATACAATGTTGATCCCTTAGCCTCTATAATGGCCTTTATCGCACAAATAGGAAGTGGCAGAAGAGGAAAGAGGGCGATGCACCATCCTATCGCCCGGGCATATGCTGGGTATTCGTAGTCACCAACTCTGGGTGGTGTGTACTGGTATATGGTGAAAATTAGCATTATCTACCAATAGAAAATCAAATTATCATCCGTAAATGATACCAGAATGAGATATTCTACAGTGTAGCAATTTAATAGATACTCTTTTGAGAAATTTCTTGCAAAATACTTATAAATCTTTTGATAAACATTGTAAAACTATATTGAAGCTAAATCTCCGATCATTAATTAAATTTGGAACAGCTAAAAATCCCGAATTGGCAGCATTTTTCATTTTCAAATTCATTTACCGGTCGCAAGAAACGCAACCCCTGACTTACCATGAGAAGAGCAGGGGTGACTATACACCATAGTATTCTCATATATACAGGTACTCTCCGTCCCAACATCAGTTCGATGTCACGTGATAAATTCTCTGCTCCTATAGATATAATATGAAAAAACATAATATGGCATTCTTTTTAAACTCTGCATTTTCGGGAGGAGATATGAATCAGAATACACATGCAGCACACCATACCATAAATCCATCCGAAAAGTATAGCTTCGAGGAGACCAAAGAGCGGAGTGGCGAATGCCGTGGCATACCAGTCTGAGAGTTGAAATATGTACAGCCCTGCCTGTGAAAAAGGAAAACTTATAATTGCTTTTACGCAACAAGTATTTAACTCGTGTATCTACATGTATCTGTAGGAATTGTATCCATCAATAAGTGAAGATAATGAACAGTGATCAATCTCATAATCTGTAAAGAATACAGATTTAAAGGGAGGGCGAACACGGATCCCTGGAGACACTAGATGTGGGATCAGGTGCCAATGAGGAGTAAACATCCGCTATTGACCGGTTACACCCACCGTGACCCTATATTTCGATCAGGGAAACGAAATAATCCGTAGTCAAAATCAGTGTGTCAAAGAACAGCCTAACACGTCACACAGCATTCGACTTAATGACAGGGTGTATTTATAAATTAATTAAATCGTTATAACGACAAAAGAATTTGTGAAATGCTGACTTTAAACAAGACTGATGAAACCCATGTACATGTAATATCAATTCTTTTGTACTTCCACTTAATAAAAACAAACACCAAATAGCAAAACAATATTTTATTTTTTGCTTTTGCGTTCATTGTATAGCAGAAAGTCACTCCAATACATGTACAAGCTTCAAAATGAAACACACCGTTTTGAAAACTTCTGAAGTTTCCAATCTGACAAGCAGCTTGTCATACTGGCTCACCAGCCTACCATTATCTGACTCGATAAGCAGCTTATCAAGTACTGAATTAACACGACTTACAAACTGTAAAATAAACTTTCCCGTGCAAAGTTTGAATACCAGAATGAATACCATTCGAACCTCGCTTCCCTTCAAAACCTTCAAGCCCCGCCCCTAAATATCATTGGCGTTTCCACAAAAGAAATTAATTTTATTCTAATTCACCTAGTTCAACCGAAATAAATTATATCTTATTACAACCTATCATTGGGTCAAATTCTGTCTGACGTTATCATACAGATTGTTAGACTGTTCTTGGCGCACTGATTTTGACTGTGGATGACTCCGTTTACCAGATCGGGATATGGGGCTCGCGGCGGGTGTGGCCGGTCGGCAGGGGATGTTTGCTCCTCCTGGGCACGTGGTCCCACCTCTGGTACAGCCAGGGGTCCGCGTTTGCCCAACTGTCTATTTTGTGTTACTTGTGGGAGTTATGAGATTGATCACTGTTCGTTATCTTCACCTTTCATTTGTCAGTAGCCTGTCTCGATTTAAAAACTGATCATACACAGAACATACTCTTGCGTATCAAATCAAATGAGAAACAAAGACCATATGCAGGTGATAATGGAATATTGCTATACAAAAATGGAAAAGCCGAAGTCATAAAGTTTAATTCTTAGTTTGCAGTGAACATCTATGCTTAATAAAACATCCAAATATGAAGCAGATGTAGAAGACTGTGTGGCGCTTTTTATTATACCCCCGCAAACGAAGTTCAGAGGGATATATAGGAATCACTCTGTCTGTCTGTCCGTGTCCGGGCCATAACTTCTTTGTTATTTGGCATAGGCATACCATATTTGGCACACAGTTGGATTACCATGAGGCGATGTGTCGAGTACCTTCATGACCTCTATATGTCATTAACCCTTGACCTCAAGGTCAAAATTAAAGGGTTTTTTTTTTACAATGGATTCGTGCCTGGGCCATAACTTTTTTGTTCTTTAACATAGGCATACAATATTTGACACATGAGTGTATCACCATGAGACGATGTGTCGGGTACCTTCAAGACCTCCATATGACCTTGATCTCAAGGTCAGAATTAAAGGTTTTACAATGGATACGTGTCAGGGCCATGACTTCTTTGTTCTTTGACATAGGCATACCATATTTGACACATGAGTGTACAGTATCACCATGAGACGATGTGTAGGGTACCTTCATGACCTCTATATGACCTTGAACTTTGACCTCAAGTTCAAAATTGAATATAGGGTTTTGACATAGTCATACCATAAGACATGGGTGTATCACCATGATACTATGTGTCATGTACATTCATGACCTCTTTATGGCCTTGACTTTTGATCTCAAGGTCAAAATTATAGGTTTATTCCACGGATTTGTGTTCGGACTATATCTTTCATTTTCTTCTACAAAGACATACCATATTTTTACATTCAGGAAAGAGGTAATTTATACATATTTACAACACTCTTTGGGAAATTGGGGTAAGGGGGGGTATTCTTAGTGAGCATTGCTCACAGTATCTTATTTCGATTTGATTGGGATAAATGGAATCGACATGTAAATAAAAATGAGTTTCATCATATTCAATGCGTGTATATTAAATAACACCGACAAGGAGAAGTAGTCACAATCTATTTCACATCCACCATTCACATAGATCGAGGGATGGGGTAATTGAAAAATGTGAAAGTAATTAGCTGTAAAATCCTGTGAACGCTTTATCTCATGTATGACCTATCGGATATACTTGAAACTTTGTATAATGCTTCATTCACAACTGTAAATGTACATATTAATCGGGACGTGAGGTAACAATTATTTTTCTAAAGGTTATAGAAGATCTAAGAGGAATAGGATCAATTTCATTGACTATGTATATGTAATTAGATGCTTTCAATTTGATAATTTTGTCAATTACTTGCAATGACAATTACATCGATTTCAACCAATTTAGATAATTATTAATTAATTTGAAGAATATCATTAAATACATTTCAATTACTGAAGTTTATTTCAAAAGGGGAGATGTCTATATATTATCCATACACCTAAAACTCCATATGTACATGTAACACTAATTTATGCAATTTGGAAGTTAATGTACCATCATCGTGGATTGTATCGATTGGTCTTCCCTACCTCTTTCCATATAGTTCGTTATAGAGTAATCTCTTGGATAATTTTGATACAGTATAATGTACAGGTAATGAAATATGTTTTTGAATGCATACAAAGATTCCTTACATCACTGCACATGATGAGCCCAGCTAGAAAGAAAACGCAGCACGACAATACAGTGGTTAAAGCCTTGTAACGTCGTAAACGAGGGAAGTTGTCACAGATGGCCGTCAAGCAAGTCTCCAGGGTGGCAAACTGGCAAACAGATAAGACAACAAAATCACGAGTGAATAAAAATGTTGTTTTCTTTTAAATATTTTTTAAAATCGGCGGAAAAACATTATTTCTTGATTTACTATATCAATACGTCTGTTAAATTTGTATAATCAGTACTAAATATTGCGTAAAAAGAATTGACACTTACCTCCGTGTCTAGTCCAACAGTAAACAACATTACAAAGAAGAGAAACGCCCATACATTAGGGAACGGCAGCTGGGATAAACCTTCAGGATAAACAAGGTAGGCCAGACCGGGACCTAGTGCAGGGGAAATAGAACGCACATGTATGCTATTTATACGCTGGACATTACAAAAACCATCATCTATAGTGTTCCAAAAAAAGAAATATTGTTTGCGTCGGACTAACATTTTATCGTTGTTTTATTTGGTCAAGAAATGAGTATTATTGTAAGAAAAGTAAATGTATTCCATGAACTGTTTCATTACAACTGAAATGTATTCCATGAACTGTTTCATTACAACTGAAATGTATTCCATGAACTGTTTCATTACAACTGAAATGATTAAGTACAGACATATAGACCTAAATCTATTCGTCTCAAGTATTTGGCGCACTCTTTCAAGGGACCGATTCACGATTTAGCCCAAACTTTTATTTTTCATTTTTAATGATCAAAATCTACTGTCTGATATGTTTAAAAGATTTCACATAAAAATTAACGTTATGCATTATCACAGAAGCTCATTTTAGAGAGTTCATTATTTGTTTTGTAAACAAAGATTGGGTATGTTATTGTTTACGAAATTTTCTAAAGAAATGGATATTATATTTTTAACATTTCAAGCATTCTTGGGGTAAAAGGTGTCATCTAAAAGTTACATGTAAAATGTGTGACTATGCAAAATTGATATGCTTTATATTACAAAATCAATATTTCACTTGTTTGTTTGTATACATAAAAAGACTCGAGTCTTTGTTTACATAACACATATTTAAGGCTAAAATATAGCTTTTATTCTTGCATTCAGAAGGTCAAAATGTTGGTTGTCAACATTAAATGAGTTATATTTTTAATGTTTAACATCAAAATAAAGAATATTTTGTTAAAATTCGTGAACCAGTCCCTTTAAGAAACGGACTCGGTGAACGTGAATTACCTCCCTGTACCACTTTTTCGATGGGCGTCCCTGTTGTGTGAGCCATATATCCAATGATGGTGAATATAGCAAAGCCCCCAAAAATACTTGTGAATTCACTGATAATTACTAGAATGATTGTGTCCCTGGTAGAAAGAACATACATATCAAAAATCTTCATTAAGGACAAGGAAATAAAATATTTCAATACACCTCTCAGTTATTTCTGAATAAGCCGAATCTGAGTCATTATAATGATCAATTTATTAAGTTTCTTTGCTTTCATCACAATATATTTAGATACATGTATATGTTATATGAACTTCAGTCGTTTCCAATTCGATGGACTCGAGGATAAATCATATAAAACAGATATAATAATGACATCAAAACAATGTAATACTGACTTATAACAATTGTTATTAAACTTATTGTAGCTCGACATTGTATATAGACATCCCCAACACGGACCGAGCGAGTAGAACACCTGCAGACCTGCCTCCAACCAAACCTGACAAAAATCAATTATACATGTGATATTGATTGATGCTTTACGCCGTTTTGGTAGTATTTCAGACATTTTACAGCAGTAAACACGTGTGTTAAGTTTACAAATATATTATCAAACCATATTTTTTAATATTTATTTTGGAGAACTTTACATACATGTATGTAAAAATATACCTAATTCAAAACAAATTATATTAAATTAGAAATACTGAGATTTTTAAATAGTAGATATAAGTACAAAGGGTATTATATAAGATACTCTATATGGCCGATTCGCAAACAATGGATGAAATGAAGTTATATTAATATTGATGTTTTGGGGAAAATGAGAAAATTCATGGTTATTTACTGTAATGGCATCTCTGTCGATTGATTTTTATCTAAATGTTAAGGAGATATGCTGCACCTGAGAAATTTAATATGGATGAAAAGTGGCGGATATGTACAACAATATTTTGAAATTGAAAACTTTCAAATTTACTTTATTTAATAAAAAAAAAATGCAGTAATAGTAAAACGTAATCTGGAAAAAATTTCGAACCCCTACCTGACTCGCAATTGCGATCTACAGCTCAGCAGCCAACGTGCTAACCTACTGAGCCACTCGACTAGGCGATGATTTTAAAAATGTATTGACAAATATTGCTGATATTTATATTTTCATTCACGTTTTAAAAGGAAGTCAGCCATTATGACGATGTAGAATACATCCTTAAGGGGAAAATATGAAATTATTAACTCTTGAACACTTTAAAGTGACAAAGAAAAAGCAGAAAAATATCAAAATTTGACACGCTTCTGTTACCTTAAATACAGGACATGAGTTAATTTCAGATTTGGGTGTGTAGCCATATCTTATTCATCAGTAGCAGAAAAAGAAATGTCAAACTACAACTTACATTTAAAGATATACGTGGATTGCACGTTTTTATTCATCGTTTCTATCATGTAAAACTTATACGGTACCAATTTTGATGCACCAGATGCGCATTTCGACAAATAATGTCTCTTCAGTGATGCTCAACCGAAATGTTTGAAATCCGAAATAACAATGAAAATTTAGAGCTATTATAGCCAAAAACAGCGTGCCAAAAAAGTCGAGTCAAATTCGTCTAAGGATAAGAGCTATGCATGAGGGAGATAATCCTTAATTTTGAGATGAATTTCTAAATTTTATAACAGAAATTTAATACACATCCGTATTTTCAAGCTAGTAACGAAGTACTTAGCTACTGGGCTGTAGAGACCCTCGGGGACTACCAGTCCACCAGCAGAGGCCTCGACCCAGGGGTCATAATGTAATGTAATTCTATCATGTGATTAAATTATCACGTGATGCAGAACTATTTTCCACGCGTTGACAGAGGCGCGATGCACCCGCTAGTGAGATAATGTAAAATTCTTCCCTGGAAAGTGTTCATTAAACCCTTGTTAAAGCATCTTGTGGACTAAGACTGAATTATATATATATATATATATATATATATATATATATATATATATATATAATCAAAGATCAGATTACGTATGACATTCTTTTTACACATTTGGATACCTGAACACTTGCGAGTTTGTGGAAATCTGGCCTGATATAGAATATAACACCCTCCAGAGCGCCAGGGAGTGTCAGGCCTTTGATGAGGATGACGGCAAGTAGAATGTAGGGCAAAGTGGCTGTCACATACACAACCTATAAAATGGAAAATGATTGTCTAAGTTTTAGTCACGAACACAGCCTACATAATGGAACATGATTGTCTTTTAGAAGTGTCCGCTTCGTTTCTAAATGTCAAGTTTTATTCTTTTTCCACATATCAATTACATTTATGGAAAGTTTTTTCGTTTTCTTTCAAAAAATCTCAACAATGTACACTGTATTCCTAACAAAGTAAACAAAACCCTGTGTGATATGATATCTTACTTTTCCCAATGATTTTACTCCTTTGATGAGGCAGAGACATACGATGACCCAAGTTGCCAGAAAACAAAGTGTCAGACGCCAGTTCAGATAGTTGATATCGTGAAGGCCATCCGACAACCCCAGGACGCGATTACTACAAGACATATTCACTAGCTCTGTGTGCATGGCATGTAGGATCATGCTTATTTCATTTCTTTTTATCAACATTTCAACATCAACAATCGGCTAAATGTTCCTACTTACAACCAAAATTCCTTTTCACTTGTCTGATTTTCCCATGAGGTTAAACTCCCGTTTTTTTCTTGCAAATCGTACGACTCATTTACGTTAGTGGTGGAGATAGAAATGGACATGTTATACGTAGTTTCATTGTTATAACTCGGTCCTCCTTTGTCTTCACGGATGCATCTCGGGGTATTCCATTCGTTATCACAGCTAGTCCAGGGCAGGGGGGATAGGAAAGAGCTGGTCATATAGAACATCGTCCAAGCGTTTATTAGTATGTAGTAAATAGTTATCAGGAACAGCTGATTAAACATCCCAACACCAATCCCTAAAATTATATAAATATACGAACCTTTCAATGCCATGCGATAACTCTGAATACACACTATACGACGACAGTGTTTACAACTTAGCATTTTAACTCATTGGTCCAGAGGACTAGTAACCATGCAAAGTTACTGGTCCTGCGTCAGATTTTTCTGTCCTTCTGGCGACTCAAGATAAATTACACTAACATATTATTTAACTTTTATAATTAAAAGATTTTAAAATGCAATTTTTAATAATTTATTTTGATTTAGTCAGATATATTAGACAGTGATAAATCAGAATTAGAGTCACCATAATAATTTACTTTTTGTAATTTTCTACCACATCAGTATTATCAGACCCTTCATCTAAAACATCACCAGGTGCAAATCTCGGTAGGTAGGTCTCCAAGGTCGGTCATGAAACAGTCGGAAATCATTTCCATTTATCCATAGTATTGTATATTCTGGTTTATTATGGGTGAAGGTCTTTATTTTTTTCATAAACTAAACATATTTTGTTTTTCATAAACCAAACTTCTCCCCCCCCCCCCCCCCTCCAAAACCAAACCTGATTTTTTTTCATTTACCAAACATAATTCTCGAGAGGGACGTTAAATAATAAACAACTAACCAACCATCAACTGTAGATAGAGGTTGCCGAAAATAAGAGAAAAGGGTCACTGATTGTTCTTTTCGCGGCCATGAGTACTTCAGATATACCGGAAGTTGGTTGCATATTGCTCGATAATCTGTCACTAATATGGAAAAGCCACCATTGCCGGTGAAGGGCTGAAAAATTTAGGCATATGCTCGGGACTTACGGCCTTTGAGCAGGGATGGATCTTTATCATGCAACACCTGATGTGACACGGGGCCTCAGTTTTTTTTCCGGTGTCATCCGAATGACCGCCTCATTTAGTAGCCTCTTACGACAAGCAAAGCGTACTGAGGACCCATTCTGACCCGGGTCCCCCTTGCTTGTAAGAGGCGACTAAATGGGGCGGTCCTTCGGATGAGACCGCAAAAACCGAGGTCCAGTATTACAGCAGGTGTGACACGATAAAGATCCATCCGTGTTCAATGGCCATAAGCGACGGGCATAGGCCTATATTTTGCGGCCCTTCACTGACAGTGGTGATGTTTCAATATGAGTGAACTGTTCTGGAGAGGGACGTAAAACAATATTTAGTCAATCAATCAATCTAACCCGGGTCTCCACGTGATATACCGGAAGTATGAAAGATTAATTGATACTCAATCCAAGTCGGTTAAGATTCCGATGATACATACCTAACACACACACCAAGGTAGCGGTAGTTCAGTGGTCGAACGTTCGCTTCGTGACCCGGAGGTCGTGAGTTCGAGCCCCGCTTGTGTCATGACCATGTCAAACGAAAGATGTTTTTATAGGTAGTTATTACTCCTTGGTCAAACGTTCGACATTTAGAAGTCTTTCGGATACAGACTTAAGATATTCCATGTATAATGAAAGGATAATGAATAATTTTGAAGCATTTAGATCAACATAAATGTTTATTGTTAAATAATGAAAGTGAAGCAGATGAAATTCACATGACTGGTAAATGATTAGAAGCTGATCTTTCTGCACTTAAGACTTTTTGGAAGAGTTGTCTGCCCTTTGTAAAAATAAGAAAAATCTAATTTTCTAAAACTGTGTGTGGTCAATGATTAATTTTATTTCATATTTTCACTAAGAGAAAGTGTTTGTAACTTTCTATCAAGAGATTTGTATGAAAATATAATTTCTTTTTAAAATATTGTAATAAAACATGCTTTTCCCCATATACTTCAATGTTAAATTCTAGGTGAAATAAATCAAGCAGTAAACAAAATTTAGAAAATGCGTATGGTGTATTATTTTTATTTGATGAACCCTTCAAAATGATACCATGATTACAAAGATTCCACCATCCATTTATTAGATCAGAAATATGGTCATTATACATTGAATACCTTAAAATCGAAGGTCCCGTGCGTGTCGTGACAGTCGTTGGTACGTTGAAGAACCTTGACTGTTACGGCCTTGCGCGCTAAGCATAGGTGTTACTTCGCTATCAGCTTGTGACTTCTCAATATGAGTGAACATTCTTGACAGTGACGCAGGGACGTAAAATAAACAATCATCTCTCTCTCTCTCTCTCTCTCTCTCTCTCTCTCTCTGAGAAAATCAATTACCATATTGCTGGAAATCGATGTATACGCCCAGATGGTTTAGCATCAATGACAGCTGTGCCACTGGTTGGGTAGAGGATCACAAGACTTAAATGGAATTGAGATAATCTACGGAAGTTCGTAATCTCATATCAACGAGACGTGACTTTGCGAGATCATATGGGACATAGGAGGTTTTCTTTATGCTAAAAATCCAGCGGACATTAACTCAACTTGTATGTCGTTATATTGAAAGCTCATTGAGCTGGCTATTAGTTTTAACAAAGTTCTACCGAAACAATTACCTTTGAATAGAGGGCACGCCTCCCAGACATGGAAACACCCTTTGCCTGTGAATTGTCCAACGGCAACTTCCATGAAATATAATGGAAATCCACACGCGATGAGAAAAAATACAAACGGAATAAGAAATGCCCCTGTAAACAAACCAAGTAATACATAATTAAACTGGCAATCATTCATGATATTGATAAAAACAAAAAGCCCATTAATTATGAATCGTTGATATAGTTAAGCATAAATCGATTTAAGATTTACATTTATTGGACCTTTATCGCTCTTTAGAGTAGAAATCGCGTTACCCAATGGTCCAGGGATTTGCATTAGTTACCGGTAATTAATGTATAGTTCCATCAAAACGATGACTTTTCAAATCTAATTTCCTAATGAAACCGACATTCATGTTTTCTGTTTTATTCAAAGACGCACCTCCTCCATTTCTCATGCAGAGATAGGGAAATCTCCATATATTCCCCAGTCCTACGCTATAGCCGATCATTGAGAAGTAGAAATCTAGCTTGGCTCCCCATTGTCCTCTCTTTGTGGTCTCCGGGTTATTTTCGGACGATTCAAAACTCTCGTGAGATTTCTCCCGAAGTTCCATTATATATATTTTATTGCTCACACATTAATCTGAAAATTCGTAGAAAATTTGTAACAAATATTATTCAGTTTTATTGTACATGTATTCAATTGAAATTGATTGATTGGATATTCTTTAACGTCCCTCTCGAGAATTTCACTCATATGGAGACGTCACCATTGCCGGTGAAATCGAGAATACCTGTACACCATCCATTATTCTGCACACACTTTACAGAATGAAAAATATTTAAGAAATAAATTTCATTTTAAAAAACCTACATGAGGATATGAACTTCAACTCTTCACGCGGACATTGTTTTCATGAATCGCTAACATGCTTTATGAAGTATACCAGTGTGAAGTGGTGCATTTCATGTAAAAGTGAAGATAACGAAAAGTGATTAATCTCATAACTCCTACAAGGGATACAAAAATAGAGAGTTGGGCAAACACAGACTTCTGATTATATCAGAGGTGGGATTAGGTGTCTAGGAGTAAGCAACCCCTGTCGACTGGTCACACCAGCCGTGAACATTATATCTTGATAAGGTAAACGGAGTAGTCCGTAGTCAGTATCAATGTGCCAAGAACGGCCTAACAATCGGTATGAAACACGTCAGACAGCATTTGACCCGATGACAGGTTGTATTGGCAAAATAGTTAGTTATAATGACCATAGAATTTGCGAAGTGCTGACTTTAAACGAGACTTTTGAAACCCCTCTAACATTAACTTGTTTGTCAGTTGCCTGCCTCGATTTACAAACTGATCATACGCAGAGCAAGCCCTTGTGTATAGAATCAGATAAGAAATAAACACCATATGCATGTATTTTCAAATATGTATATTTAGGATCTACTTCCACTTCTGTTAAAACAAATCTTCTACATACGCACATCTTTCACAACTACCGAGCATCCACGAGGAAATGGCTATCATTATAATTTGTAAAGATATCAAAGGTAAAATCATTGCAAATGTAAATATGTTATTTTGACTTTTATTTCCTGTTCAAAGATAACTGAAATAGCAGCAATATTCTGGTTTGATAATTCTTTTATATTTCAGATATAAGAAATCTGTATTGATGACCAAACACTTTCAAGTAACATATTGTTAACTTAATCATTATCTATGTAAAGTGGCGCTACTAAGAAAAACAATGTATCATATATAGTGTAATATAATGCATTGGGAACACCTCTAACAATGTCCAGAAAAAGCATATAATATATACTGTACCATGACACTTTTAAGCAATATCCAGTGAAGCATATTGCAATAGGAAACTGCCTCGCAATACTACCAATTTATACAAACTCTTACCAATCTAGACTAACGGACAAAACAACATCTGAACTACCGATCGTGCATACTTAAGAAATGACTTAATAGGGGTTTTTCGAGTTCTTCCATGTCCATGTTTATTCTGCAGTTAGTCACTACTACATTGTACATATGTACGTCATATGTTTTAAAGGTATAGTCATTTCCGGCTTAACGTAAATGCACTAATGTATAGTTTATCAAAATGGGCGTTGATACTATGCAAGTATCGCACTGAAGAAATCGTTCTTATAGATGAGTGTTTCTTGTTTCTTCAAAAGCTATGTAAGCTTGCGATTGGTATGGATATGGAAATCCTTTCTAAAAATATTGGTGTAGATACATACAAACTTTTTGATCTCAAACTCTTGAAAGTCAATCGCCGATCGGTAAAGAAAAATGATTGAATTCTTGGAAATCATCAATGAAAATGTGATTAAAACATGAAGACATACCTGCTGTTGAAAGTCGGAACGTCATGATTTATCTTTACAAGTGGTCGCCATTGGAATGAACGGTGAATGTGGCATTACAATCCGATAATGGATATATCGGTACTTCCGAGGCATGCACGTAGAATAAGGGAGGGGGAGGGAATGGTCCCCATTTTAACAAACATCATTTTCTAATATGTTTTACGGTGATGGTTGTGTCACGAAATATATCTTTATTTGTATATATAGATAATAGCGAGCTCGCTCCACTGATTACACGAAATATATCTTTATTTGTATATATAGATAATAGTGAGCTCGCTCCAGTGATTACACAGAAATATATCTTTATTTGTATATATAGATAATAGTGAGCTCGCTCCAGTGATTACACATGTGAAATATATCTTTATTTGTATATATAGAAATATATCTTTATTTGTATATATAGAAATATATCTTTATTTGTATATATAGAAATATATCTTTATTTGTATATATAGATAATAGCGAGCTCGCTCCAGTGATTACACATGTGAATCGTGTGATTTCCTCTTCATTAGCTGAAAAATGATGGGAACTTTTATGGTGGCAGAAGTAAATGGTATATATATGCTATATATTTGCATGTAACACTTTGAATCCCTATTGTCGCCTCATCGTACCCCCAGGAGCCATGATTTTAACAAACTAGAATCTGTACTATGTCAGGAAGCTTTCAAGTAAATTTCCATTTTCCTGGCCCAGTAGTTCTTGAGAAGATTTTAAAAGATTTTTCCTATATATTTGTATGTAAAACTTTGATCCGCTACTGAGCCCCCCCCCCTCCCCCGGGAGCCATGATTTTAACAAACTTGAATTTGCACTATGTCATGAAGCTTTCATGTAAATTTCAGCTCTTCTGGTCCAGTGGTTCTTGAGAGGAAGATTTTTCAATGACCCCACCCTATTTTTGTGATTATCTCCCCTTTGAAGGGGAAATGGGTCTTCGTTTGAACAAACTGGAAAGCCCTTCACCACCCAAGGATGCTTTTTGTGAAGTTTGGTTATAATTAGCCTAGTGGTTCTGGAGAAATAGTCGAAAATGTAAAAATTTACAGAGGAACAGACGACGGACAACAGGCGATCAGAAAAGCTCACTTGAGCTTTCAGTTCAGGTGAGCTAAAAGTGTGAAAAAATACATATTGAGGTATAATGAGTCGACGTACATGTATGTCACTACTTAACCCTCTTCCATGTCTTTGGAATTTGAAAGATTTTGAATATCAGTCAAAAGAACATGTAACGTTTTGTTTGTTTTTATATATTTATTTATAATTGTCAACAATTTTAGAGAGAAAAAATATTGCAAAGACACTCTCTCGGCCCCGCCCCTCCCTAAAAAACGAATGTTTTTTTTGTTGTTTTTTTTAACATATTTTATTGATGAAATCAAGAGGATTGGGAACAAGTTCTGACAACTTACAAGTCCCTCTCCTAATATATTACAATATGGCATGCAAAGTAATAATTAACAGGTAAAATGTACAATGATTAAACAAATCTACAAGTTTCTTCTATAAATTTATGAACAACTGAAAAAATAGTTATATTAGTTTGCAGAGGTAAATTGACATCACCGCATAATACCTATTTTGTATCAATATTAACCAAGTCGAGCATGAAAAGGCGATTAAAAAGATCATTTCTAGCCCTGGAGTAATTTTTACAAGCAAAAAAGAGATGATATATATCTTCATTAATATGTCCACATGTACAAAACGGAGAATTTGTAATATTTAATTTATAAAGATCATAATTAAGTATACAGTTGTATCTTAGTTTTGTATGAATAATGTTGATATATCGTTTTCCAAAAGAGTAATATGATGGTGGTCTTGTAATGTCTGTTATATTTTTGCGGAATGAATTGATTGAGATGGCTTCTCTGGCTTCTACATTTAATAAATTCCACTGTTTTACAGAGTCAGGTACAAATTATTTTTTGAATAACTCTAATCTGCATTTTGGAATGTAAAACTTATCATTGTTTCTAGTATTATAAAGGGATATATTTTCATGTGTATGTGGAATAATTTCATTTAAATAATCAGGGGCGCTACCATTGCAAATTTTAAACATGGTAGTCATTTTTGCAATATAACGTCTACTTTTTAAAGTTTGCCAGCCTGTTTCTAAATAAAGGGATTCTCTAGATACAAAAATAGGAAGACCAGTAACAATTCTAGCTGCACGTAATTGTACTTTTTCAAGCTTATCAGTATCGTGAACAGAACAGCCATCCCAAACAATTGAAGCATATTCAAGAGTAGGTCTAATAAAAGCTATATACAATATACAGATGTTTTCTGCCAATTTTGAACTTAAGCCTTTTTAAAAGGCCTAATTTTTTAAAAGATTTATCAACTATGGAATCAATGTATAAAGACCAACTGAGGTTATGTGACAATAACAAGCCTAGATGACGATGGACTGGAACACACTCCAATCTATCACCTTGGAAAAATAATTTCGGTAAAATAGAGTTATCTTTTTTTGAAAAATAAACAGCTTTAGTCTTGGATGGATTGAACTTGAGTAGCCACTTATTTGACCATTTTTCTAGTATATGTAAATCATAATTAAGCTTGTATTCAATTTCTAATATATCATATGAGGACTGCTGGAGTGAGTTGTCATCAGCGAATAATCTACACATTGATAGCATATTTACAGCAACATCATTAACACAAATCAAAAATAGTAAAGGTCCTAAAACAGAACCTTGGGGTACACCAGCAAATATATCAAGTTGTGACGATAAAAATTCCTTATACATTACTTTTTGTGATCTGTGACTGTAGAGGTCAATATTGGGTCAAGCAGTACCAGGTTCCGTGTAGCGACAGTTATATTATTTACTAGACCATGAGTTGAAATAATTTCACGAATATTGTGTGATAATGGAGCATTAAGAAAATCTACATTTAAATCGCCTACTATGATTATTTTGTCGGAATATTCGCTAACTGTGTCTAAACTCCACGAAAGTTTGGACCAAAAAGAGCTGTCGGAACTGGGAAGCCTATAAATACAGCAAAGATGATAAACACAGGTATTGTTATCTACTTCAATCCATATACACTCAAGATCGGCGGGCTCAAAGTCTGGGCGTCTTGTAGCGCGTATTTGATTTGACAAATATATCATAACACCACCTCCAAAACAATTTCTATCTTTAAGAATTATTTTATTAAAGCCGTCAAGAAGTAATGTATCGTTGCTCACTGAAATATCTAGATGGGTTTCAGAAAAACATAAAATATCAAAGTCATGAACAAAAGAATTTAAATGACCTAGTTTGTGTCTAATACTTCGGATATTCAGATGTAATATGTCAAGGACATTTTCAGCAGTAGGACCCGGGTTTAACTCTATATCGCCGCAAGCTAACAAAACAAATATGAAAAACTGAAGATAAAAATTGATAAACACAGATCTAAGCTTAATGAATGTCAAACAACTAGTGAGTAGTTTTGAAATGTGTTTGAGGAAATGCATAAAACATGAAAACGGTAACACAAAAAAACGTTGTTTTTTGTAAGTACCTCTACCTGATAAATAGAAAAGACCGATTGCAGCTCGGAATTGTTCAATGGAGTTACCCATTATCTAAGTTGTGGTATATGTAATTTGAAAACATGTAGCTACAATCATAGAAAATGCTTCCTGTTGAGGGTTTAAATATTAGGACATGTATTTCTGAAGACCTAGAATATACAAATATGGTTGCATGACAAACTGCACATAATGTTTGATTGGAAGTAAACAAAATGGTATGGAAGAAAAAAGAGAAAAAACACAAATACATACAAGGCAACAATTCACATAAGTACAGTACTACCTTGGTAGTAATACAAGACATTTCAAAATAAATGAGTTCATGCAAATAACAGCAAAACAATGGCAAATAAAGCATACAAAACATGTAGGGTAGGAAAATAGGAGGGGTGAATTGCAGAAAAAAAGGACAAAATAATTGAAATTTGAGGTCATATGAATTTTAAGGTAAAGTTTTAACTGGAAAACTTGTGAGTATGAAAGTATTTGTTTTCGGTATAGTAATATTATCAGTGTAGTAATATTATAAACATAAAATAGCTAAATAATTGGTATTACATTTCAAAATACTGTACGTAGTCGTATTTACTTCTTGGACATAATATATACATCATATACAGGTACACTCAGAGTCAGCTCTCAGTTGGCGCCGGGGTATGACCACACGGACATAGGTCACTCTCGTCAGATGATGTGAGTTTTCTGTCTGTGATCTCTAATACGAATTTTACCGTTGGAAGACCACGCCTGCAGAATCAGTTGTTCACGACAGAGCTGACGGCACAGGAATAATAATTTGTCTCTACGTTTTGTCAGGTCTTCATTGATTGACACATGTTTTGTCTCCGGATTTCGTTTTAGACTCTTATGGCATTTCACTAGTTTAAATTTCAGGTCTGCTGAACGTAGCCTTGCGATGATCTGTCTAGGTGTGTGTGTCCTATGGCGGTTGGTGGGTGCTTCTACCCGATGCGAATTAACAATATCATCACGGTTGATTGAAATCCCGGCTTTAGCGGTCACATCCAAGATCAAATCAGTTGTATTCTCTCCAGCTGTCTCAGGTATCCCAGAGAATCTTACGAGTGGTCTTCTACCATATTGTTCAAGTTCATCAAGTTGAAGATTATTGTTCATGGATTCCAGTTTGTTGATTTTGGCATTCAGAGGTTCTACTGCTTTTGTCACTAGTGCAGATAACTCATCTTGAATGGATAATTTTACGGCAGCAGCAATTCTAACAATATCATCTTCACCAATGACGAGTTGATGGGTGATTTGTGGGTTGTTAACCGTTGGTAATGGGGGGAAATCAGACGGGTCACGTTGAGACACTGGAGTAGAAGTAGTCATTCTGGGGAATTCAGGCTCAGACTCTGTTTTTTAGGAGTTCTCGCCACATCCGAGAATGACTTGGATAAGTCACTAAGATTCCTTTTTTTCTGCTTTTTCAGTCATTTTTATCACACAAATCAAGGTCACAATGTCACAAATATACAGTATGTCTATATAAGTACCCAGTTACATTCAGCACATATAACACAAACTATTTCAATCAGAGTTTAAATCAATGCTTGATTCGACAACGACATCAGCAGGGTGAGCAGAAATCATATCAACAATGGTTCATCAAAGTTTTTTGAAATTACTCACATTTCATAGCTAAGATTTTAGCTAAACATGGTCTCAACAACCTATAGCACTCCTTTGATCTTCTGGAAAATTTCTGGCAATCCACCCCAAGATTTAATAGATGTTTTTCACATATTTGTACGAGCTCTTTTGTTACTGACCACTTACTACCAAGGGCGCTTAACTCTTCATTAGTTTAAAAACGATGCTACGTGCCTGTTTCCCCCTATTTCGTAAATCTGTATTGCATCCCTCTGCCACAGATCATTAACGCTGGTTCTTAAATTTGGCATTAAAACAAGTAAGTAAAATAAATGAACGAAATCGTCTGATTGTTAGATAAGCCGGAAGAACGCATGCCTATAAAAAAAAAAAGCCAAATCACGTGACTTATGCGGGTTCTAAAACACAAACTACGAGTAATATGTTGGCGGTGCTACCGTTTGAGCGAGCGCTGCTACATGTATGTAGATATTTTGTAATGTTCATGCTTTGATCAGGTTCCATTTAAACAATCTCTATTTGCCAAATAATGAAATTAGGCAGCAGAAACAGCCGATTTTAGTTTTCTCTCAGAGTTTTATATCAAATCATTAAAACTTATTATACATGAATGTGATTGTAGTATTTTATATCTAGGCCTATACATTTTATTTCTGCCGCCTTCACTGTGACTTTCTTAATCTTTGTTCTGAACTGTATGTTTTCCTTATTTCTACTCTCTGTCTTTCAAAGTCACTAACTGTGTTGTAAAAATTACCAAGTTTTGACGCAAACTTTTCAATTTTTTAAAACTGTGTGAACAGCACTGCCTTTAAATATAATGATAGTTTTGAATAAATCGATAAATTATTCAACACGATTGTCACTACTGCACATACATGCGCGGATCCCCCCTTATGCGCACCTATCTACTTTTTAAAAAATGAAATTCATACATCAATCCGCTTGTAGCAATGGTATGTTTTAGAAGAGAAAATCAGAACGATATATTTACAATATTGTACATAATCCTAATTGTAACACAATCAAGATTCGCATATGATTATTGAATAAATTGCAACATATCTGAGCCCCTCTCTACTGTTTTTGTAAGGATTTATTAAGATTTATTCACAAAACTAAAATTAATTAATGATTTTTCAGTCGTTATTAGCAAGTGGCATGGTTGTTTATCATGGCCGGGGGTGGGGGGGGGGGGTTGTCATCTTGGTTTGCATTACCGGACGTGCCATGGAAATAGTAGTTTTTATTTTTAGACGCGGAAAAAACAAAAACAAATAATGCTTTCAATCCGGCCGAATTCCATCGATTTTCTGTATTTTTTTAAATAGCTTAAATTCAGTACCTGTGCTTCCTCACATAGTTTAACAAGTTAGTCTCCTTTTTTCTTGATAGAATAATCAATTCCTTTCGAAACTTTAGTATTTTAATCAGATTTGTGGTTTGCAGTCGATTATACACAATTTGTATTCGATGCTATCTTACGTAGGCAGCATGACTTTTACACATGATCCGCCACTGTCAGTCTTATTATGACGTACGTCAAAACGTAAACATAAATTATCGTCACACATAACCTTGCCCTGCCTTTCATAAATATTGCACTTTGTTAAAGGGAAAGGCAACTCAATTTTTTACATGATAAATGATAGGATTAATACATGATAAATGACAGGATTAATTATATGATAGGTCTCACGACGGGTGTGACCGGTCGACGGGACGCTTACTCCTCCTAGACACCTGCTCCTCTCTCTGGTGTGTCCAGGGGTCCGTTTTTACCCAACTATCTATTTTGTATTGCTTATAGGGGTTATGAGATTGATCACTGTTCGTAATCTTAACCTTTCATGATAAAAAATTGTCATAGTATTCTGTTGATATACGGCCTAGATAAGCTTCAGTACTGATTTGAAAACGTTAAAATTGAAATCCCCGCCATCTATAGAGGCTACCATGATGTGGAACTCTTTGTATTGAAAACTACAAATGTCAATAATTTTGACATCACATCGTCTGTTCCGGTTTCGATGAGATTCTAAGATCATCAAAGTGCCTAGTGCATGTGGTAGAGTTTACGAATAAATAGGATGATGCCTTCCTGTAAAGCTGTTATTTGCATTTAATGCGAAGGGGAAAAGTTCGAAACTCCTGACCCAACCCAGTCATCTGAAAATAAAATACGAAGTAAACTGTGGATCCATCATTTGCGTAATTGAAGTTCATGACATTTGTATGAAGAAACGTGTACCGTCTGCCTGGTCTGCGACTCGACTGAACATCTTCATTTCTCAATTTCTTCTTGCGGAAGAACGGGCTCAAATCTATACGGCTCCAAACTTAACTGTTCGTGATTTGTCATGTTTACAATGATGCTGATGAAATAAACCGGAACCGACGGTGTGATGTCATGAATTAAACTTCAATGGTCACTCTCTTAGCGGCAGGTAATTTAAAATATATGATAGATATTGATTTGATCGTTAAGCAAGGATTGTTGTTGTTAAAGATTGTCATATACGATATGAGTAAGTAATACTTTATTAATAAAAGCATCATTGTGGATAAGGTTGCCTTTCCCTTTAAATATTACGCCTAATTGTGCACTGAATTTTCGAGCTAGGAGACCTCAAGATTAGGATGATAATCCACGTAAGTTCACAATCATAGTCCAAGGTGTGACTCAGGGATTTTGAAAAGGAACTTTTGGCATTGGCGTCAATTTTTTTTTCTTGTTAAAGGTTTAGATTTAGCTCGGATTATTTCCGGTGCTTTAGTCCGCACTGGCTCGCTATAACCTGGTTTGAGTAAGTTTACGCTTTATAATCCGCGTATTTCGTTGCCCTTTAAAGTTCGACTTTGAAATCGCTCAGCTAAAATATCACAAAATGCAATGATTTAACTCTATAATAAGATATGTTTGTGAAACATAAATGCCCCCGATAATGGCCAATTCCGAAGATGGCAAAGGCCACAAGGACAATTATTTTGGTACCAGTAGGAAGATCTTGTCACAAGAAATGATCATGTACAATATGAAAGCTTTAATATTTACCATTTAGAAGTTATGGCCAATGTAAAAAAAAAAAAATTAAAAGAAGGTCAAATGTCAAGGAGAAAAGGTTTAGTACCAATGGAAAGGTCGTGTTACAGGGAATACTCATGTGAAATATCAAAGCTCTATCACTTATTGTTCAAAAGTTATAAGCAAGGTTTAAATTTTCAAAAAGTAGGTCAAACTCCAAGGCCAATGTCACAGGGTCAAATATGTTGGTACGATGGAAAGGTCTTTCACAAGGAATATCAAAGCTCTATCACATACTGTTGAAAAGTTATTAGCAAGGTTAAAGTTTCAGACAGATTGACATAATTACAGGATTACAGAATGACAGACAGGACAAAATATACCCCCCGATCTTCGATCTCCGGGGGCATAAAAATGTTTACTGCATGAAAATTTACCCTTGTATACAACGTTGTCGCTAATAGTAAATCTGACACAAGAAAATAAGCAAGTGACAAATCGCGATCGCGCGATCCACAAGCCAATGTAACCGACGTCATCTGATATTAAATGTGACGTATGGCTTTTGTATGGGATCAAGCAATGAAGCAACCCCCCCCCCCCCCCTCCCCCCTCTTCCCAGTGAAAAATATAACAGGACAACATTTACTTGGTAAATCGTTAATTTGAATATAATATCTTTGATTTATTATTCGATCAACGTACAAAGAAAGATGTTTTACAACAGTGATTTGCGTTCAAGCAGCCTAGTTTCTATACGTCGTGCTTGACAACGAGAAAAGCTGTGTATTAAACCGAAGTATCTTATTACACACGTTAACTTTCTATTCCATAGAAGGTCCAAAAACAGTACGTGCGATGTGTGTGTGTGTGTGTGTGTGTGTGTGTGTGTGTGAGAGAGAGAGAGAGAGAGAGAGAGAGAGAGAGAGAGAGAGAGCGCGCAAAAAATAGATAGTTCCTCTGTATTTGGTAATGATTTCCCTATTTGAAGGATGGTAAAGGGAAATAGTCCAAGAGAGACAAACACTGATCTCATAAAATATACTATTGTTAGTATAACATAGGAAAGTGATATTTATCATACTTATTCAAATAAAATGTAAAATAAAATCCAAACCAAAACCGGAAAAACATATTTGCCGTGTTGCGGCACGTTTGGTCGCCTTGACACGTTCGTTCGCCTGGCGACGATATGTGCGGCACGTTTGGTCGCCGACGACCATTCGCGCCGCACGTTTCGTTGCCAGCGTCCAAACATGTCGCATTTATCGTTGCCTGGCGACCTAATGTGTCGTGAGGGTGGACACGAATGATTGTCAATTTTAGACCATATCCGAGCACAAATGGTCGCCACCCAAGCCCCCTGTCCCATACCCCAACTTTGCTTTTGCTTTGTAAAAAAGGTGTGTGTTCATGTGTGTGTTCATTCGTGCGTGTCTGTGTGTATTTGAGTGAGGTGTGAATCTGTGTGCGCGGGTATGTCTGCATGTATTTGCGTATACGTGCATGTGTGTATATATGTGCGTTCGTTCGTACATGTATGTGTGTGAATTGATGTGTAATAAAGTTTTGTTTTGCATTACACACGCACATTTGTCACACATTTGTAATACAAGTCAAGTACAATACAAAGCCAACAAACAAAAAATCTTGGCATTTCTGGATGGAATTTTATGTGAATTTATTTTGCAAACACACGAGTCGCAAAATTTTATCAACACAATACTCTTGCATACCATCCTTATGGCACACTGTTTTTACATTTATTCCTCTTCAAATATATCTTATAAAATATCTTTATTTTTTTTCTTCTTTATAAAATATCTCATTTAATATATGATAATATATCTCAGAAATTTTATAAGATATCTTATAAAACATATAAGATATCACATATGTTTTATAAGATATTTCTTAAACTTTATAAGATATCTTATAAACTATATGAAGTATCATATCGTTGTGTAATACTTGCACGTGGGTGACACATGTGACCTAGATTGTTCTAGAGTTCGATGTTCATCACGTAGTAGAAAAATGACGTAATGGTTGCATAACTGTGTCTTTCAAGAATGTACCAAAAATTCATTCTGATTATGAATATACTGTGAATGTAGCCGATGTTAAGCTCTGGTTAGACAAGCACTTTAGGCATTTTGGATTATTCTATAACTGGGACTAGGATTTAGGAATTTCGTTGGAAATTAACAACCGATTTGGGATTTGATTTGTGTACAGATTCAGCTCGGCACGGACATTGTTTATTGTTCAGTTATCGTAAGTTAGTACTTTGTTATTATTATAATTTTCTTTCAATGATTGTAAATAAATGCTAGTACTTGTTTGACTGTCTTTGTTAGTAAATTCTACTGCTCGGTAATTCTGATCCATGACAATATGAATTTACTTTTATAACATGTTTAAGATATCTTATAAAACGTATTTGATATCCTGTATGTTTTATAAGATATATCATAAAGTCGATGAGATATTCTATAAAAAATCGTGTATGAGATATCTTCTTTAAAAAACTATCTTATAAACGTCGATTTATAAGATATATATCTTTTATGATATATCTCATAAACTTTATAAGATAACTTGTTTAATATACAAGAAAAGTGGTTGTTATATTAGCGTTTACATAATCTTTATGTTATCAATAAATCAATTATTAAGTATTTCTCATGTCTTATAATGAATATGAAATTTACTCTACGTTTCTTGTTTTGGTCACTATATCACGAACAAGCCTTAGGGTTATTGTGAAGGAAAAAAATACTTCATCCAATATTAGATTTTAATCTCTTCAACTTGGGTGCTAGGTCTTTTGTTTGGTCTCTCCAAATCAATTTCATCAGAGTTTCTGTTGAAGAGTAAACAATATGTCAATTCTCTTATTCCATCAAAATTTGACAAAGTCTAATTGAAATCAAATCCTATGATCTACTTATTTATTCTTGAGCGGATCAGAAAGATCTAATCTTAATTAGATTGTGTGAAATGAAACATATTGCTGAACTTCACGCATTCTCTTGGCTTGTATGTTGTGGATCACTTCGGACGGAAATCATTGGGAAATGTGGACAGCCGAAGTTCCCTGGGGATAGAAACGTGCTGAAACATGGCGTTTCCGTGCGGAAACCATACATGTACGTATACCTAAGTGTCTGCAGTTTCCGTAGTATTTCATCCTTACGGAAATGGTATTTTACATCTAGGGACAGACCTTTACATGCGATGCATGTACTGAGTGTCTCAATATATTCATTAATGTTTTCGTTGTTATCTGTCAAGCTGAGAAAAAAATAAGTTAAAACGGAAATAGATTTTGCTGATACGTTGATATCAACATAAACCTTTTAAATCCGTTATTTTGCTATTTAATAGTACTTTTCATACCAAAACAATCGTTTCTGAGCCCCCCTTAACAATTAACTGTATATTGAAGACCATTTTAACCCTCTGTCTAAGCACCTGTAGACACTGGCGGCATTATCGACAATGCATGGATGAATATCAGTGTCACAATTGTATTTCAAAATTACGGTTATAATAACAAGATAAAATTCTAAAATGAAATACAAAATAATAAATATTATATGTATCACAATTATAAACTGAAATGGCACGGTACACCACATTTTTAAAAACTGAATTCTGTGCTTTAGAATTCACGTACAACAACCTTCTAGAAGTTGACAGGATACGTTCTTTCCGCTTTCCACATACATGTCTCTAGTAGATACATGTTGTTACAGAGTGAAGATTAAAGAGAATAAACCATTGAAATCACTCATCCCTACCACAAATATTCGTGCATATATCGTCGGTTTTATTTTCATTTTAAAGTTTCCATCAGTGAATATAATGTCTCATGTATGTTTCGTATCATTCTTTATCACCATGGCCAGTGTTACAATTTCGTCTTGCTCAAGTCTCTGTGAGGTTGTGTTTAACATACCGACTGCTTTCGATGATACGTTAAAACTGACATTATGAAAAGTATAAAAGAGGGTGAGTACATAAAATAAAATGAAAACTAACATAGATACTGGAGTAACTTTAGTTACAACCTTGTTTAGCTTCATTGTCACGTGGTTTTATCGGGGGAGAATCTAATCTGTCAACACATTTTGAGAAAACACTGCTTACTGTACACCACAAACGGCATACATACGATGGTAATAAAACGTGTAATACATTTACCGGTACTGTCTGAGATACGCAACAGAAGATATTCAAAACCAATCACAGCGCATGCGTAGGTACGTTCTTCAAGCTTTAGACACGATCAGAACAACATTCACATTTTACAGAAAATCAGAAACATCTTGGCGAACACCAATAAACTTGAACATACAATTATACAAGTAGTCTGAATAAAATTCATGTTGAATTATATCATAAATGAATCCTGTGATCAGAAGATGTATATATACCAGTTTACAGATCGATAAAAACAATACATTCTTAATTATTTTACTGATTACCGAATTAAAAAGAAAGTTGTAAAATAAATCCCTGAAACATATCAAAATCATTTCTAACACTTACCGAAGTTTTTTAAAAATCTGTTGCATTCATATATAGCATTGTCTTTAGTACACGAACATGACTCGAATCTTTCCCCACAATGTCCTACATGGTTAAGTCGTGGGTAAATCGTATACCTCGAGCTTTGTTAAACGGTTGTCATTTCAGTTTCCTGTACAAGGCACGCCGTTAGCCATACGTCGGATTGATCAAGTCACAAGAAACATTATCATTTATTTTCTATTTAGTATGTGTAAGTGAAACTTTACATGCATCATGGTGTATCTGCAATTCAAATTTATTACAGAGCCCACCTGTTACTGTCATTGACTAGGAAATTTTGTTTTTAAATTTAAGTATATTAGGTAGATTTTAAAGCTCTGAAGAGAGAATACAATGATGCATGGACAATTCAATATCACTGGAATAATTGTTCACTCAAGACAGACATGCTTTTGTCCAGAATCAAACGCTTTGAGCACTACTTTTGTTTCCTACAAAGATTGATATCGTATTTGATGGCATTTGTGTTTTGTAACAATATTGGAGCTAGAAGACCGATGATGTTCATGTATAGACTGAACTACATTGTATGCTTTAATATCTTGCATTTCGGGTCAAGAAACGGTTCATATGTCTACAAACTTTCCAGATCTCCCAAACCAATTGTTTCTACGTTCTAGCTTTCATTTGAAATAAATGACCAGCTTTCGTACCTTAGTTTATTTTCTGTTATGATTTATATGGAAACAAAAAGGGTTGTTTTACGTCCCTCTCGAGAATATTTCACTCATATGGAGACGTCACCACTGCCGGTGAAGGGCTGCAAAATTTAGGCCTATGCTCGGCGCTTATGACCATTAAGCAGGGAGGGATTTTTATCGTACCGCACCTGCTGCGACACGGGACCTCGGTTTTACGGTCTCATCCGAAGGGCTGCCCCATTTAATCGCCTCTTACGACAAGCAAGGGGGTACTGAGGACCTATTCTAACCCGGATCCCCACCAGAAGGTTTTTAGAAAAAAGAGGGGATGAGTTTAGATGGGGTTTTTAGAAGGAAGATTCTTTCGTTATCAGTTTCTATTCGTAACGAAACTTACTAGGCAATTCGATAATTACTTGAAAAAATCAAGATTGTTGAGCGACGTCTGTTTTTGTTTGAATTTTTTAACTACCAATAGAACAAATGCATATTGAAGTGGGTGGATATCTATGTAGCAATATATTCCATTATAGCCTGCATATTGTGTTTATATTTCTCAACTGGTTCGATACGCAAGAGCTTAATTAATTGTTCTGCTTATAGTCAGTTTTTAAGTCGAAATAAAACAACAAATAAGTTGGTGGTGCAGGGGTTCCAGAAGTCTCGTTTTAAATTCAGCATTTCGCAAATTCTATGATCGTTATCGCAATCTAGTTGCCAATACAACCTATCGTTGGGTCAAATGCTGCCTGACATGTTTCATACCGATTGTTAGGCCGTTCTTGACACATTGATTTTGACTACAGATAACTCCGTCCACCTGATCAAGATATAAAGCTAACGGCGTGTGACCGGTAGAGAGGGGATACTTACTCCTCCTAGGCACCTGATCCCACCTCATGTATATCCAGGGGTCCGTGTTTGTCCAACTCTCTAATTTGTATTGCTTATAGGAGTTATGAGATTGATCACTGTTCGTTATCTTCACCTTGCATTAGAAAGATTATTTCTCAACAATGATGAAACTTTATTTTCTGATATCACAACCTTTTTTTTCAGAAACTGGCATACCTAATTAAAGGAATCATTAAACTTTGAAGGCATAGTAAGTAATTCCTTGTTTGTTTAATTTGATGATAAGATAGTCTCACAATTATTGAAGAAGGCGTTACGATACACAAATTGATCAATGTTTGCTATCTTCACCTTTCTTCACAGTGAACTCGAAATGAAAGACAGCAGAGAGTCTTTTATATCTGCTTCATACATGTACTTTAGGTTAGATATTTATTTAACACAGATGCAAACGGCACGTTTACGAACAACTCAACTTTATGACAAACGGGATGGTTTCCACTTCTCCATCGTCAACTTCCCATATTTTTGTAGAAATATTTCATTGTCACCTGCATATGGTGTTTATATCTCTCAAGTGACTCCATATGCAACAGGTTACTGACAAACAAGATGATGTTAAAAAGTTTCAACAGATTTAAAGTCAACATTTCCCAAATTCTTGATTATCGATAGGGACGTTAAACAATATACAACAGACCCAAGTTCTATAGTCGTTATAATGATGTAATTTGCCAATACAACCTATCAGTGGGTCAAATGCTATCAGGTGTGTTTCATAACAATTGTTTAGTCGTGCTTGTCACACTGATTTTGACTACGGATTACTCCTTTACCTGATCGGAATATAGGGCTCACAGAAGGTGCGACCGATTAACAGAGGGTGTTTACTCCTACTAGGCACCTGATCGCAGTTCTGGTATGGCCAATGGTCTGTGTTTGACCAACTCTCTGTTTTGTATTCATATGAGTTATGAGATTGATCACTCACTGTTCGTTATATTCACCTTCCACTGTATTGTCGTCTTCATTGGTAGTATTTAATATGCATGTTAGTATGAAATGTTTCAAGAGCTGAGTGTTGATATTATCTAATTAATGACAGAAGTGTTGAAAATGAAACCTCAATAATGCTCCTGTATTAAATTCTGCGAGATTTTGATGTTTGTCCGGTAATAATAAAAAACAAAGATGCGTAAAAAAGAAAGAAATTGAAAATTGAAACACGTTTATGATTGTCTTCCGAAAATGTTTCTCAGAATGATAGATCTCATGTTTCGATGTGACGATCTGTCTTCAATATTATAATTCGCAGATCTATATCTCAATTCTAGCGTCCAGTCTTCTGAAGGTTTCAAAGATGCACGGAATTTCTGAAATAAAGAGTGGTATATAAAGTCATTAATGACAAATATCTGTGAATAATTAATAGGCTACCCGAGGAAAAAAATTGTGTCCCCAGTTTAGTTATGCTGTCAGAGTGGCATTTCATTAACATTAATTTGCAGGATATATTTTAAAGAGAGAATTTAAAAAAAATACAACTCTGAAAATGAAATATATCACAGGATATACGATAAAACTATTCATAATTGTAAATATCGACAATAATGGGTATCGACACGTTACGAATATTACCTGATATAAAGTCTCGCCATTAGATCTGCGTAGGACTCGAAAAGCGCAGATAGGTATAGGTACAAGAGGTAGTAAGGCAACAAACCAACCAAAGACCCGGGCATATCCAGGATATGTATACGAACCAACCATTGGTGGGCGATATGTGTACATCGAAAATATTAAGAGCACCTGAAAAAGAAAAGTGATATTTTGCATAGATAGTCATTAAATGTATTTTACTAACTTGAATATATACATGTATAAGGAACAAGAGTTATTTCTACCACTCTTATGGATAATGAAGGATCGACAAAGAATGGAGAGAAAGGAATAAGATGGAATCTTAATAACAAATTGGATGGCTTGGATTTTGTAGATGATGCTGCTTTATGATAGTCAACATATTAACATATGCAAAGGAAAACAACATATATGGTAGCAATATCTACCCAGAGTTATCGGTCCTTACACTCACTTATACCCCTGTCAACGTCTCAAGGGTTTTACAAGATTTTTGTAAAATGGCACGTAGGCTCAAATAAAGTATGGTTTTGACTTCAGTTACAAATAAATATAAATATTGAGCAGATGTCAAGTCTTTTTGTGACACAAGAAGCATTGATATGGGTTGAAAAGTGGATATTGGGTAGTTCTATTGCACCAGGCCTATACATAGGTACATGAAGAACATATAGTAATGGGAAAAAATCTATAAATAGTTGCTTGTCCTACACTTTCCCGGTATTTTATAAAATAGTTCTTAGTTTTATTAGCCGTAAAAAAATGGATTTACATGTGGAATAACATTGTTTATTTTGAAACGTTAACAGAGGTTAACAGAGGTGTAAGTGAAACCAAGGATCGACAACTCTGGGTAGAGATTGATATGGTAGAATGTAAAACTTATACGGTACCAATTTTGATGCACCAGACGCGCATTTCGACAAATAATGTCTCTTCAGTGATGCTCAACCGAAATGTTTGAAATCCGAAATAACTATGAAGTTTTAGAGCTAAATATAGCCAAAAACAGCGTGCCAAAAAAGTGGAGCCAAATTCGTCCAAGGATAAGAGATATGCATGAGGGAGATAATCCTTAATTTTGAAATGAATTTCTAAATTTTATAACAGCAATTAAATATACATCCGTATTTTCAAGCTAGTAATGAAGTACTTAGCTACTGGGCTGTAGAGACCCTCGGGGACTAACAGTCCACCAGCAGAGGCCTCGACCCAGGGGTCATAATGTAAAACTTATACGGTACCAATTTTGATGCACCAGACGCGCATTTCTAGAAGCGGAGAGAATGGAGCTCAAAGTTAATATCAGGAAAACATTAGTGATGAGTATAAATGATAAAAACAAAGAGAAACGATACATCGAAGGAGAAGAGATAGACTCATTCACATACTTAGGAGCTATGGTAACACCAGAAGGGTGGGGGGGGGGGAGATATTAAAAACAGACTTTCTAAAGCAAGGAAGACCTTTACCTGGTTAAAGAAATTTTATACCAGCAATAACATTGAAAGGAAAACAAATTCAAATTATACAAAACACTTGTACTTACAGCACTATTATACGGATGTGAAACATGGAAAATGAACAAGGGAGATAACAAGATGATAGACACATTCCAGAACAAATGGGCAAGAAGGATAAAGAGGATAGATTGGGAAGATAAGGATAAATAAGATAGATTGGGTGATAAATGAAGACTTATTAAAGAGAACAAAAATGAGACCAATTAGTGAGGAAATAGCGAGGACAAGATGGAAATTCATTTGAAACACATTTTTGGCTATATTTAGCTCTAAAACTTCATAGTTATTTCGGATTTCAAGCATTTCGGTTGAGCATCACTGAAGAGACATTATTTGTCGAAATGCGCATCTGGTGCATCAAAATTGGTACCGTATAAGTTTTACATTGATACAATATTCTACCAGTGACTGTAACATCACACTAACATGGAAAAGAAACAATTGGCGACCAAAAACAACAGCAGTAGGAAAAGAGAGGACAGATGCCGACTGGCAGTCATGGAACGAAGCAAGAACAGCATCAGCCAATAGGAATGGATTGATTTAGGTCTGTGGAGGCCCTATGTGCCACCAGGCAACTAGTAATTACTAATTTTATACGAAGTGATTTAGGACAGTAGATAAACTTGATATTCACCTCCGCGTTCCTTTGATATACATTTTGTAAATATAAGATTTGATTTTCAAGGTGTCATTTCGTACACTCTAGTACATGTAGCCGGCTTCGGTTGATTGATTAATTGTATATTGTTTAACTCCCCTTGCTCGTCATAAGAGGCGATTAAATGGGGTCAGGGTGTCTTTAGGATGAGACCGCAAAAAATGAGGCCCCCGTGTCACAGCAGGTGTGGCACGATAAGAACCCTCCCTGCTGAAATAATATTAGATGCAAGAGCTTGTTCTGCGTATAGTCAGTTTTTAAATCGAGGTAAGCTACTGACAAACAAAGTACAGGGGTTTCAACAGTCTCGATTGAAGTAAGCATTTCGCAAATTCTATGGTCGTTATAACGATCTAGTTCGTCAATACAACCTCGCATTGGGTCAAATGCTGTCTGACGTGTTTCATACCGACTGTTAAGCCGTTCTTGGTACACTGATTTTGACTGCGGATAGCTCCGTTTACCTGATCAAGATATAGGGCTCACGGCGGGTGTGACCGGATGCTTACTCCTCCTAGGCACCTGATCCCACCTCTGGTGTGTCCAGGGGTTCGTGTTTGCCCAACTATCTATTTTGTATTGCTTATAGGAGTTATGAGATTGATCACTGTTCGTTATCTTCACCTTGCATTAGAAAGATTATTTCTCAACAATGATGAAACTTTATTTTCTGATATCACAAACTTTTGTTTCAGAAACTAGCATACCTAATTAAAGGAATCATTAAACTTTAAAGGCATAGTAAGTGATTCCTTGTTTGTTTAATTTGATGATAAGATAGTCTCACAATTATTGAAGAAGGCGTTACGATACACCAGAAGATTCTCATAAAAACGGGTACTCTCCTTCCAGTTATCATCTCTATGGAACGTGACGTATTTGCCGCCCCTACAATACAATATACTAATTTGTAATCCTTTAAAAGGTTAGTTTGCTCCAAGAGAAAATACCATCTAACAAATTATATTTATATGAGTGTACGAGTATTGTTGCATTCGATGTATTATGTACTTTTGTGATATTTCAAATTATCAATAGTAAGCCGCCTTACAAGGGATGAAATAATCCCTTAACAGCGTAAAACCATTAACATCAATCAATAGTAGAATCTATACGATATTAAACAAGAGACTCATGGGCCACATCGCTCATCTGAGTCACCTTTGTCTAGCCATTCCTCAGCTGTTGTAATTTCTAAAAAAAAAAAAAACAAACAAACAAAAAAAAAAAAACAACTTTATCTCAATCTTTATTTCCATGAAAACTTTTGACCCTCTACTGTGCCCCCACGTAGCCCCAATGGATCACAACATTACTGAAAATGAATTCACATAACACTCAGGAGCATCAAAACCAATATGAGAAACATGATCTTTCTGGTCTGGATAAGACCAAGGTCACAAGGTCATATACCAAGGTATGATATGAAAGACCTTGCCATAAGAATTCTATACAAAATATAAGAGCTCTATCTTAAATAGTTAAGGAGCTATTGTATAGATCAAATTTTTATTCAAAATAAGTAAAACTTTCAGGTCAAGGTCTCACATCATCACATGAAGGATCTCTTCTATAAGAATGTATATACAAAATATGAAACCCTAGCTTAAGTAGTTTAAGAGATATCTTTAAAGATTTGTCCTATATTTCATCATATAACACTTTTATCCACTATTGTGACTGCAACCTACCCCTGGGGACAATGAATTGCACAAACGTAGATCTACTCTATGTCAGGACCTTTCAGGTAAACCTTAACTTTTCTAGCCCAGTAGTTCTTGAGAAGAATATTTTTAAAAGAGTTTCCCTACATATTCACATGTAAAAGTTTGATCCCCTATTGTGGCCGTACCCTATCCCTGGGGGAATCATCACTTTAACGAACTTGAATCAGCGCTATGTCAGAAAGATAACAGATAAATTTAACCTTCTCTGGCTCAGTAATTATTGAGAATTTTTTTTAAAAGTCTCCTTATAAATTCACATGTAAGATTTTAATCCCCTATTGTGGCCCAACCCTACTCTCGGGGGCAATGAATTTAACAAAATGACAACCACCCTTTTTTGGATTTTTGTGATTTTACCAAGATTGATTGAAATTGGCCTAGTGGTTCTAGAGAACATAAAAAAAGTTTACGACGACAACGGAAAGTTTTGATAAGAAAATCTCACTTGAGCCTTCGACTCAAGTAAGTTAACAAACCTAACTCGTAAAGATACTCTGACACGTCATATATATTTTTTAACCGTTGAAACAAAAGCAACTAATCGTAAATAGCATTTGAAACAAAGATGGTTAAAAGACACTTTTCACCATAAATCCAACCAAAAATGAGGCACTCGAGCACACCAAATAGAGGAACAGCAAACGCCACAATGTACCAATCTAGTAACTGTAATATGTACAGACCAGCCTGAAAGAACAACCCAAGATAAAGTGCTGCAATATACAAATGTGTTTCTACCAATCTAGGAACCGGAATATAAAAACAAAACTTGATTTTCTTTTATGTGCAGTGAAAATAAATTTCAAAATGATAAATACGTAATCGATTGTAAATTCAGAGCATTTATTTTATTATAACTAAATACCATAGATGATGCTAAATATTACATGTGCATTTCATTGCATCAATAGATATTGCTCTTACGTTTGTGCACAGCAGCAATCCAGTCAGGAAGAAGAAAGAGCATAACACTACTGCCAGAAGGGACTTGTGACGTCGAAGACGCGGGGAAAAGTCATTGACAGCATCTATACATGATTCCATGTTAGCAAACTGAAAAATAAATACATGTATCTACAATTATAAAAAGCTGAGGCAGCAAAGAACCAACACATTATATTCTATCCACAAATGAGTACAGACTAGTTCCGCTTACTTTGTAGTTACTACACCTGTAATATGTACTAATACTACTAGGGATGTCAATGATTACATGTACTCTACTATCGCTCGGTCATACCGATCATCGACTAAATTCTTCATAGTCGAATACTCGTTAAAATAGCGTTTTAGTTATGTTCATGAAAGGCGAAGATAACGAACGGTGATCTATCTCATAACTCCTATAAGCAATACAAAACAGTTTGACAAGCACGGATCAGGTGCCCAGAAGGAGTAAACATCCCCTGTCGATTGGTCACACCCACCGTGAGCCCCATATATTGATCAGGTTATCCATAGTCAAATTCAGTGTCCCACGAACGGTCTAACGATCGGCATGAAACACGTCAGACAGCAATTGATCCAATGAATAGGTTGTATTGGCAAGCTATATCGTGATAACGACCATAGAATTTGCGAAATGCTGACTTTAAACGAGACTGTTGGAACCCCAGCATCATCAATTTGTTCGTCAGTAGCCTGATTCGATTTAAAAACTGACCTTACGCAGAACAAGGTCTTGTGTATCGATTCACTTGAGAGATGTAAACACCACATGCAGATGATAATGGAATATTGCTACATAAATATGGGAAGTTGACGATGGAAAAGTTGAAATCATCCCGTTTGTCATAAAGTTGAGTTGTTAGTTTGTCGTTGATATCAATAAAATTCTAAGTATGAAGTAGAAGTGGACGACTCCGAGTTGTCTTTTATTTTGAGTTCACTAGGATATATTGAATCTACATATGAATGAAAATTATTATTGTTAATAGACAACACATCGTCGATATATCTAATTATCGAATTGAAGGCCATAGCAAGAGATTTTTTTTCTTCTTACGTAGAAGTTTTTGAATAAATTCTGCTTCATAGGAATATAAAAACAGGTCAGCTAACAACGAAGCACAATTCTTGCCCATGGGGATTCCAATAGACTGTTGGAAGACCTGATCAATAAAGACCACGAAGATATTGCCAATGAGGAACTCCAGCATATTTTATATTTCAAGTTCAGAGTACTTGAGCGTGGAATCATAGTGACGTCTAACAAAGTAATGTTTTGGATGACTGATCACTAGATAGGAATATTTGCGTTTTCCGTTTTTGTTGAAGAAGCAACCGTCTGTGATGTAAAAAAGTCTATTCGTTGATTTATCATGAGGAATGGCCGTGTAAAGAGTTGAAAATTCATACGTTTTGATGTTGTTGATTTGAGAAAAATTTTGTGATTTCAAGTTTACTAAAAGTTCTTTAGAATTGTCTAGAATCCACATTTGATTTACACCACTTCTGGCATATGTAGTCGCACAGTAAGTTGGAAGTTTCTCCTTTACAGCTATTAATATTTTCGCGAGAAGGAAAGATAGGGGCTTGGTAGATGATTTACTGGATCCAGCAATGTATCTTTGTTTGTAAGAGTTTTTATGATGTTTAGGAATCCAGAATAGGTACGGTAACTTATATTCATCCAACCCATTGACTGGGATATTAAATGTGTCTAAAACCGAAGCATGGTTTTGAAAAATTTTGTCTTCATGAATTCTAAACGCTTCCGTGTTTTTGTGAGTAAAATTTATGTAAGGTTAAAGTCAAACCGGTTTTAATTCGTTCATCTTCAAATAAATCAATTTAGTTTGGATGTCGGTCTGTAAACATGCCTGCGAAACGTACTGAATTGGTTAGACATCCTTTAAAAATCAAATGATGTAAGCACGGTTAAATGAAATCCATGTAAAACTGAACTTGCATTCTGTGGTGGGACAGCAAACATGTTGTATCATATTTAAGGTTGACATCCGTTTGAACTGTCGTTAACATCTTCGTAAAAATCTTCAATTGAAAATTTTCTGGTGAGTTTCATCGCACAAACGCCAAATTACAGATCCCGAAAAAATAAAACTGTCCATCACCAACATGAGTCGGGGATTTGGCTGGAACAATTCCCCAGGTAATAGATTAATTATGGGTCGCGCCCTCGTGGATACAATGCACACCCTCAAAGTTAGATTAATTTCCTTGGAAAAATGCACGATGCACCTTAAACATTATCTCAGAAACAAGCATGTCCTGTTTATTTTGCATAAAAAGGATAATAAAATGCTTCATATTGCATGTTGATGTACTTGTCATACTAGTGTACTTGAATGTACAATGTACATAACCTCAAGCCTATCTGTCGTGATATTGCATTACATTGTTCTAGACTAGGTACATTGTATATTGTATCTCCAATTAATACGATCTTTCTAATTCAGTTGAACACATTACTAAACGGCTATGCAGAGATGACCTAGGTACCAGGGGCGGATCCAAGAATTGTAGTTAGGGGGATGCAACTTTCTGAGGCATGGTATTTGATGCGAAGTCCTGGTGGGTGCCCAGGGGGTGAAGCCCCCGGAAGCTCCTGGATTTTACAGATTTTATAGGGCTTCAAATATGTCTCCTATGCAGTAATTTTTACTATTTTCCGTCATTTTTGATAGAGGGAAATCAATCAAATGACGCAAATTTCAAGGGTTTTTGGTTTTAAAAAAAAAGTAACTTTTCCCCAATAAAAGTAATTCAATAAATCTAAAGATTTTGTCATTCATTGCTCTGAGAGTGGAAGAAATTATTCTTTTTATCGTTTATATTTTTCTAAACAAGAGACCACGATTTACCTTAGATTTGAAAATTGTAGGGGCGCCCCTTAAATTCGCCACTGGGTACACTTGAACTCTGTCAGTCCGTTGGTTTTATTTTTCACCGAGTACTCGAATATCGCTCGACTAAAGCCTCCAAGTATTTGAAAAGCTTATCCGAGTAAAATTGACATCCCTAATATGTACTATATGTATATGCAGCATGTATTTTATGTATGAATATATGAATGTATTAATTTCTGTAGTATGGATAGTGGGATATTTTCTTCGAATGTTAAGTTACCTAATCACTGTGTATGAGATGAATTAAAATAAAGGATGTGTACTATATGTATATTGTTTATACCTGGCTATTAAATCCAACGGTGAACAACATAAAAAAGAACAAAACTGCCCAAATGCTGGGGAAAGGAAGCTCTGAAAGAGCCGTAGAGTACACGAGAAAAACCAGCCCTGGACCTATTTTGAAATTGAAAGCTGTGAAATTTAATAGACTAAGCATATCTGCTAAATCTTCAATGATAGTTTGGCCTGATATTAATTTCAGATCTAAATTTATTCTAATCATATCTTTTCTATCGATGTTTTTAATGTCCATTTGAAAGACCAATTCATATATCGGAATATTCAGATAAATCAAATTTGTCATTCTACAATAGATTGCATTTAAATTTTACAGTTGATTAATAAGCGTTCAAAGTTATTCATGTCGTTTGGAACTTAACTGGTGGAATACTTACCTGCTTGTACTACATCTTCTACAGGTTTTCCTGCTATATGAGCCATGTACCCCACAATTGTGAATATTGCAAATCCTCCAAAAACACTAGTACCTTCACTGATCATTGTTAATATGATGGAATCCCTGATAACGAAGTCTCATAAAATTACAACAAAAAAGAAAACGAATTATACTTCCCCACTACAATTAAAAATGTTTTAAAATGTGTATGTTGACAAATGGTATAATACGGCTAGGTTGATTTGAAATATGAAAGGTGAAGATAACGAACAGTGATATATATATATATATATATATATATATATATATATATATATATATATATATATATATATAAGATAAAGTAAAAAAAGAAAAGAAAGTGAATTTTGCGTAGTTCAAAAGATGTTTTGGAATACTGTGAAGATTATCTCATTTTAGCCAAGACATTAGAGTGAAAGACTGATAATCAACATGTATTCTTTTGAAGGTATATGGGACCTTTACTCATGTTCAATGCTTAACAAAAATTTTGGGCCTAATTAAGCAATTTGTAAAATAACACTTTTCATCACCTGAAGTAATTGTTGCTAAATTTGCCGTAGCTGGCCTTTACAATGATGGATCCCCATCCTGATCCTAATGAGTAAAACACCTGTAAACCTGCCTCCAACCACACCTGTAAAATATAGTGATACTGATTAACGCTATAGGGAACCATTACATACGAATTTTAATCATATTAAACCATTAAAGTACAGACGGAATTCAATATCGCCTTGTCAGAACAATTCTGAATTTAAATTATTATAGTCCTAAAATTCTAAATTCTAGTGCAAATGCACAACCTTTATTCCATTACATGGTGTTTCAAATATTGTAATATTTTATCTTTTCCATTTGTATTCTATATTTTTTATTATTATTATTTTATTCATTTATAAAGCGCAATATTACAAATAGTTTCTATGCGCTGTACAATGTTTGTGCTAATAATTATTGATAATATACTAATAAAAGACCTGCAAGAGCCATAAAGGAGATAGTAAAACAATAGAAAGAATTCAAATAAAACATGGTAGTAAAATGACAAAGTGGTCGACTTTGACTTGACAAGATACAATTGGCATACAGGTATTCGTATGCTGGATAAAAATTCAGTATGCAAAAGTTTGCACATAGAATCCTTGATTTTACACTGAATTGTACATTCACAGGCCATATTCACGCTTGAACAAGAGTGTTTTAGGTTCTTGCGGAATGCTCCATGTGCTTCAAGCTCTCGAAGTTCCAGTGGCAGTTTATTCCACAATTGTGCACTTAGTGTTTTTATGGCTCTTTAACCGTATTTGTTTGATGATTTCTTCACTACCAGTTTCCATTGGTCGGATGATGATCTCAAGGTCCTACATGTATGTGGCTGGTAAACAGGATATAGCTCTCTCATGTATGCTGGTGCTGAGAAAGAGTGTAATGACTTATGTATGGTTGTCAGCAAAATAAACACAACGCGGTGCTTTATAGGCAGCCTGTGTAGTTGTTGAAGTACCGGCGAAATATGTTGTCTGCAGCATGTTCTTGTAAGACAACGTGCAGCATTGTTCTGAGCCACTTGTAGTCGGTGCCTGGGGCGATCGGTCATGCCAAGCAGGAGGGCATTGTGATAGTCAAGGTGGGATATGACTGTTGAATTGATGACCTTTGCAAACGCTTCCTGGGTGAGATGGTGTTTCACCTTGGATATTCTCCTGATGTTGAAGTACATCCTCCTTACCACGGCGCTGACTTGTATTTCCATTGATAAGGTGGCGTCCAGCGCAGCACCGAGGTTTTTAACAGTAGACTTAGGTGTCAATATTGCTTCACCAATCTTCAAACAGGATATCCTTCAGAAGGCACTGGTTGTGGGCACTAGCAACCACCATTATCTCAGTTTTTCCATCATTTAGTTTAAATTTATTTGCAGTCATCCAGGTTCGGACACTTGCTATGCATTCCTCCATAATGTTGACTTGATAGGTCCGCATTGCGGTGTTTTTCCTTTTGTATTCTATGTTTCATTTGTATTGTATAATTTGTCAATTGCTTTAGCAACCAATTTGATATAATATTTGAAAGTCGAAGATACTGATCAGCGATCAATTTCATAACTCCTATAAGTAATACAAAATAAAGAGTTGAGCAAACACGAACCCCTGGATATACCAGATGTGGGATTAGGTGCCTAGGAGGAGTAAACATCCCCTGTTGACCGATCACACCTTTTCCATTTTAATTCTAAATTTTCCATTTGTATAAGTTTCCATTTGCATTGTATATATATTTTCCATTTGTACTGTATGATCTTATTTGCAAATAAAAGGTTAGGTCGAGCATTGTGTGACGTGCATCTTTCATACAAATTATGAAGCTGCTCTTTTCATACTGGTTTTGACAACGGATTACTTCGATTACCTGATAAAGATGTAGGGCTTTCGGCGGATGGGTCCGATTAACAGGGACTCTGTTCGTTATCCTCACTTTTTATACATGACCAATGTAAAAATATAAGATATTACAACATTTGAATATCATATTTACGAGGTAACATTAATCATACCTGGACATTGGCAAGTTTATTGAAGTCTGGACGAATATAGAAAATGATGCCATCAATTGACCCAGGCAATGTTAATCCTTTAATGAGAATCACCGCCAGCAAAATGTACAGCAGAGCAACCGCTATTAACACCACCTATATATATTTCAAATTACAAGCAGAGTATTCGCAATTAACACCACTTATATACATTTCAAATTACAATTATATCTGATTAAATAACCACGAATCATGATAATATACATTTTATATAATATACAACATAACATTATAAAAGAATATATGTCGTTGTTATACTGTAACAGTGGAAAAGAGATCAGAGTATAGCTTTCCTGTCATACATAAACGATACTAATTATTCTGTTTAATTACTAGCTAATTCATGCGAAGCCTTGGAAATAACAGAATAGATATGACAATGGGGGTGTTTTAACTCCAATTCTAGAAAAGTTCAAAATCAAAATATTTCTTTAGTTTTTATTCATTTATCACTAAACAATTACCGATGCATCCAAGTTCTCCAGAGTGAAACATTAACTTATTTTGCAAATAAGGTGCTCGCATGATACATGTACATGTGGAAAGAATCTAGAGTTTAAAGTTTTGAGAAATAAATATCCATTTGGGGTGGTGGAAATTTACCATCGCAAACGGTTTAGGTTTCTTGATCAAACAAAGGCAAACCGCAATCCAAGCAGCCAAAAAGCAGAGTGGCAAGCGCCAGTTCAAAGAACTGATATCATGTAAACCATCAGACAGATCAAGAACACGATTGCTGAAATAGAATGTTTTAACATGCCAGACTATGAAGGATATTTAAGGTCAGTGCTGAGAATTCTGTCACATTTTGGAATATTTGATATTGATAGAAATTGTAGAATGGTACAGAAAATAAAATATATAAGTGCAAAAAACATCTACTTACAACCAAAATTGTTCCTCACTTGTTCTAACAACGCTAGTACCGTTTAAAATATCAACAGGTGTTGAGTTAATGGAATAGTTGGAACCAAAGGGAGATTGAGTAATTGAATCAGACACATTCATTGTGCTGTTAGAAGTAGTTTTGGGTATGTCGTTGATACATGCTGGTGTATTCCATTCCTCGTCACATCTGGTCCATGGGACGGGTGAGAAAAAGGAACTACCCATGTAAAACAACGTCCAGGAGTTGATTATGTTATAGTAGAAGGTGATAACAAAGAGAATGCTGAACATCCCGGCACCAATTCCTACAATTGACTCTCGACAAATATCATTGATATATAAGTAAGAATATGTGCTCAGTCACACAAAGAATCACTTTGTAAACACCCCTCTAACTCTACGCACAAGTACTCTGAAGTTGATATAAATTGACAACCCCGTAGATAAAATAAATGAATTGTCTGGAAAGTACCACAAACGTTTGTAAATTTCAGACAAGCTTGCTAATACCTTAGTATGTTTTGCTGTTGGTATCAAAGAAGAAAAATTGCAGTTAATATGACGTAACAATCCACTGTTTACATCGAATGTGTTATATTTTCCGCGTTAAATGAAAATCCTAAATTCGTGTTGCAAGATTTTAATATTCTTCACTCGCTTCGCAAGAGTCACATCGTAAAACATATTTCTTTGAATGAGATATATATTGAGATTATACACTTAGATTTTATTTAGATGATACATATTTCTGAGATTTCATCAGACGAATCAGAAGACTTTTTGAATCATTTCAACTTCCCATATTTATGTAGCAATATTCGATTATCGTCAGTTTTTAAATCGAGGTAAGCTACTGACAAACAAGTTGGTGGTACAGGGGTTTCAACAGTCTCGATTGCAGTCAGCATTTCGCAAATTCTATGGTCGTAATAACGATCTAGTTCGTCAATACAACCTCGAATTGGGTCAAATGTCTGACGTGTTTCATACCGATTGTTAAGCCGTTCTTGGCACACTGATTTTGACTGCGGATAACTCCGTTTACCTGATCAGGATATGGGGCTCACGGCGGGTGTGACCGGTCAACAGGGGATGCTTACTCCTTCTAGGCACCTGATCCCACCTCTGGTGTGTCCAGGGGTCCGTGTTTGCCCAACTATCTATTTTGTATTGGTTATAGGAGTTATGAGATTGATCACTGTTCGTTATTCTTCACCTTGATAACATTGAATTTCATCACATCAGATGCTATGAGGCATATATACGAGCATTTTTCAGATGATTCAAAATTGCTTTGAGATTATTTGAAAACAATTAATTTAATAAACGGAAAATATACGCTTAGATTTGATTGAAAATGCTATTGGGATCCTTTTAGAACATTCATGCCATTGAGTTATTCACTTAGAATTCTGCACTGTAAACGTTTTCCCCTTCGGTTGGTTGATACTATTCTTTCACTTATTGGCCATTGATGTTCCTTTAAACAGATGTGTGTTCTAAGTGGTATTTTGTGACAATATTGAGGAAAACTCAAGGATCGTTCTCAGATGAGACGTCTTTTTTTACGCAAACGTAACAAAACCAGTTGGTAATGTATTCAAATAAAACATCTTAAGTATAATATGCATATCACAGCAAAATGCGGTCATTTCATTTAACTTAATAGTCCCACGAGTCATTGTAACAATGAAGTAACAATAAAGTATCGAACTAGATCGAACAACGACATGAATTGTTTTTTTTTTTACAAGATATGAAATCGTTTCATTCTTCCATTTCAAAAAAAATATCTCATTTCATAAGGAAATCCCCATTTCAAATACTAGTATAACATGCATCGTCCACTTCCCATATTTATGTAGCAATATTCCATTATCACCTGCATATGGTGTTTATATCTCTAAACCGATCGATACGCAAGACCTTGTTCTGCGTATGATCAGTTTTAAATCGAGGCAGGCTACAAAAAACAAGTTAATGGTGCAGGGGTTTCAACAGTCAGCAGTTCGCAAATTATATGGTCATTATAACACTCTAGTTTGCCAATACAATCTATTATAGGGTTAAATGCTGTCTAACGTGTTTCATACCGATTGTTAATCCGTTCTTGGCCAATTTGATTTTGATAACTCTGTTTACCTGATCAAGATATGGGGCTCACGGCGAATGTGACCGGTCGATAGGGGATGCTTACGCCTCCTAGATACCTCTGGAATATCCTGAGGTCCATGTTTGCCCAACTTTCTATTTCGTATTGCTTATAGGAGTTATTATATTGGTCACCGTTCGTTATCTTCACCTTTCATGCATTTATAATTAGCTTAGGGGGGAGTGTTCCAATTGCTTATTCTTTCCATTACAATGCAATTAAAAGTTTTTGTAAATTATGATTAAATATGCTAGTGTTACTATCATAACTTGTATATCCATAAAGCATCATTAGCGATTCTTCAGTACTTTCATTACTTTGATTTGTATTCTTGTGAAGCAAAATTTATCAAAAGCTTCTATATCGGAAAATAAAACATCTCTTGCTGTGGCTTTCGAGTCGACATTTAGATATATCGACAACGTTTTATTTATTAATAATAATCATTTTCATTCATATGTCAATCTGATTCATCCCAGTGACGTCGAAAAAAAGACCCGCCATAAATATCTTCCATGTCTACTTTGGATATTCTATTGAACATAAATTTCAATAGAAAACGAAACGAGATGACTTCAGCTTGCCCATCGTCCACTTCCCATATTTATGTAGCAATATCTAATTATCACCTGCATATAGTGAGTCGATTGATTGGAGTATGTTATGCGCATTGTACAGTTTTTAAATCGAGGCAGGCTGCCGACAAATACGTGAACGATACAAACTATCACTGGGTTGAATGCTGCCTTACATCTTCCCACATTTCACTGGTATTAAACTGATCGTTGCTATCATCCCAAGATGGCGGAAGGAAATTCCGGAAAGACCACGTTTACTTATATCTATTTGTACTGTTTATTTGCGAATGATATGTAGGTAAGAAATATCATACACTAGCAACAATTACGATCAGGTGTTATTTTATCTTTTATATGGCTCATATGTAACGATCGTTACTATCATCAGTTTAATACCAGTGATATTTGTGTAGCAATCTTCCATTACCACCTGCATATGGTGTTTATATCTCTCAACAGATTCGATGCGCAATAGCTTGTTCTGCTTATGGTCAGTTTTAAATCGAAGCAGACTACTGACAAACAAGTTAATGGTGCAGGGGTTCCAACAATCTTGTTTAATGTCAGCATTTTGCAAATTCTATGGTCGTTATAACGATCTAGTTTGCCAATACAACCTATCATGGGGTCAAATGCTGTCTGACGTATTTTATACCGATTGTTAGGCCGTTCTTGGCACATGGATTTTGACTGCGGGTACTCCGTTTACCTGATCAAGATATAGAACTCTCAGCGGGTGTGACCGATCGACAGGGGATGATTACTCCTCCCCGGGACCTGATCCCACCTCTTGTATATCCAGGGTTCCGTGTTTGCCCAACTCTCTATTTTGCATTGCTTATAGGAGTTGAGAGATTGATCACTGTTCGTTTTCTTCACCTTTCACATGTTTCAGGGGACTCCGTCGCCGAGTGGTTAGAGCATCACGCTCAAAATCACATGGCCTTTCACCTCTGTCGGCGCGGGTTCGAATCCCGCTCACGCCGGTAAGTGAGAAAGTTTCCCAGTTTACTCTCGGAAGCTCGGTGGTCCCTTTCCAGGTACATTGTATCTGGGTTCTCTCTTCCACCAATAAAAACTGGGCGCCACCATATAAAACTTATACGGTACCAATTCTGATGCACCAGATGCGCGTTTCGACAAATAATGTCTCTTATAACTGAAAAAGTGTGGCAGAAAACATCAATCAATCACATGTTTCATACAAATTGTTGGGTAGTTCTTTATTTACTGACCCGCAACTACCTGTAATATTTATATAATACATAAGATTCTAAAGAAATGTCTCGCCATATTTCTTGAAAAGTGTATAAAATGAAAAGACGAAGATAAGGAGCAGTGATCAATTTCATACCATAGATGTAACTCCCACATGGAATACAAAGTAAAGAGTTGGGAAACCACGGAGCCATGGACAAACCAGAGGTGGAATCAGATGCCTAGGAGGAGTAAGCATCCCCAATCGACCGGTCATACCTGTTGTGAGCCCTATGTCTTAATCAGGTAAATGGAGTAATCCGTAGTTAAAATCAGTGTGCCATGAACGGCCTAACAATGTGTATGAAACACGTTATACAGCATTTAACTCATAGGTCAATGATAGGTTACTAATATATTGGCAAACTAAATTATTGTAACGACCACAGAATTTGTGAAATGCTAATCTTAAATGAGACCCTTGAAACCCCTTTGACATCAACTTGTTTGTCAGTAGCCTGCCTCGATTTAAAAACTGATCATACGCAGAACAAGCCCTTGCGTATATAAACACCATATGCAGGTGATAATGGAATATTGCTACATAGATATGGGAAGTTGACGACAGAAAAGCTGAAATCGCCCAGTTTGTCATAAATTGATATGTTAGTTTGCCGTTAATACATATTTTCAATAGAATATATCAGTACGACGCAAATGTAAAGGACGCCATGATGTCTTTTATCTCGAGTCCACAGGGATATATCGAAACAACATATCAATGAAAATCATTATTGTTAATAGATAAAACGTCGTTAATAGATCGAAATGTCGAGTGGAAGGTAATAGCAAAATATTTTCCTTGTTCGACGCTTTCGGTCTTCAAGCAGTGGTATATCTTTATTGTGTCACACCTGTTGTGACACAGAACCTTGGTTTTTGCGTTCTTATTCGAAGGACCGCCCCATTTAGTCGCCTCTTACGACAAGCAAGGGTACTAAGGACCTATTCTTACCCAGATCCCCACTGTAAAAGCTTTTGAATAAAATCTGCTTTATAAAGTAAAAGCTTTTGAACAAACTCTACTTTATAAGAATATACAAACAGGTCAGTAACAAAGGAGCACAATTCGTACCCATGGAAATTCCAACAGACTGTTGGAAGTCTAGATCACCGAAGACTACCAAGGCTTTGTCAATGAGGAACTCCGACATACTTTTATTTCAATTTCGTAAAAGATTTCAGGGGAATTGAGTTTCAGGGTTTTGGAAGATATGTGTAAGTAATATACAGTTTGTTTATTTTGCAGAAAGCGGACTTCAAGGAACTTTGTTTTTAGGTAGGAATTTAGTTGGTGTTCGTTTTTGGAGACTTTCATAAAATTCTCCTTTTGTAATTATTACTTGTTTTCAATGTTAATGTTATCAGACATGCTGTTCAGTAATACCGATATCTTTTGAGACAGTCGTGTGTGATTTGTTATTCAATGTAAAGTTATCTGATTACACAGGTTCTAATCAACGAAAATGTGTTTATAAGGCATTCTTTATCCTGGGAAATCTTGTCATTGACTTTCAACTTACTGGAAATTTCTTGGACCCGCTGTTGACGTGCAGGTAGTGCGGTACAAAGATACATCACTACATGTAAACCTTTTCCTCATTACGGCCTTCATTTGTAAATATATAGAAATCCCAGGCCTAATGAATTATAACGATCTAGTTTGCCAATACATCCTATCATTTGGTCAAATGCTATCTTACTGTTTCATGCCAGTTGTTAAGGTGTTCTTTACACGCTGATTTTGACTACGGATTACTCTGTTTAACTAATCAAAATATAGGGCTCGCCACGGGTGTGAGAGTTCAACAGGGGATGATAATTCTTCCTGGTCATCTGCTCCCACCTCTGGTACATCTAGGGATCCGTGTTTGCCAAACTCTCTATTTTGTATTCTTTATAGGAGTTATGAGATTGAACACTGTCCGCTATATTAACCTTTTCTTTTACCTTTGAAAAGAGGACATGCCTTCCAAACATGAACAAATCCTTTTCTTGTAAATTGACCAAGAGAGACTTCCAGAAAGTACAATGGTAGACCAACAACCATCAGGAAAAAGAAGAATGGAATCAGGAAAGCGCCTGCAACAAACAATAAGGACAGAAACAAGATATAATTATCATCAACCGATTATAAAGTCTCCCAAACGAAGTACTGGTTGTATTAAAGTGGGTTTTTTTTCTTCTGATGAATACTCTCCACCCTTGATCAAATTCATGCAAATTTTAACTTCAGTTAAAACCTGCTACAAACTTGATATTAGTTTATAGATCATATCATTCTCTTATCATTTATGAAGATTCAATGCCTCTATCAATTCCAGTTCTAAAATTATGTGAATTTGTATGTTCAAGGTCAGAGTCACTTAACTTTGATACTAATTTGTATTTTCCTTATACCATTTCTGAAGATTTCATGTCTCTATCAGAGCTGGTTTTTAAGTAATACTGATTTTATGTTTTAAGCCAGAGGTCATGGTCACTGGAGTCACTTCACCTTGATACCAATTTGTAGATCTTATTATCCTCTTATCATTTCTGAAAGTCTCATGTCCCTATCAATTCCAGTTCTAATTTTATGTTCTAGGCCAGAGGTCAGGGTCACTGAAGGCACTTGTTCTTGATACTACTTTGTAGATCCCATAATTCTTTAATCATTTTTTAAGACTCCATGTATCTATCATCCTGGTTCTAACGTAATACCAATTTTACGTTCCAAGGTCAGAGGTCAAGGTCACTGGAATCACTTGACCTTTGATACTAGTCTGTGTGTCTTGTCATCTTCTTACTATTTCTGAACATCCCATGTCACTATTAATGTCGGTTTGGCAGTTATCCAGTTTTTATGTTCATGGTTAGACGTCAGGGTCACTAGAGTCACTTAACCTCGATTCTTAATTGTAGATCAAATTCTTATTTCGGAAGACCCATGGACACTATCATATTTGTCAAGTTACATCTATTGAATTTTGGAATTAATTTTCCCCATAGCGTTCTAGCTTAAACCCCACCCCATATGACACCCCCCCCCCTTCGAAATGTACCCTAACTCCATTGCATCTAAAGAAAAACATTTCTGCACATCTACACACATTGACCTATCATACAATATGTATTATTGAATATTTAACACTTTTATCAACAGGTTATGGAGAACGATGTCTGACAGTTTTAGGCTTGAGAAATACGCAAAAAAGGAAGAAACGGAAGAATAATACGAATTGAGAAAACATAATAAGTCTCCAAACTTAGTTTGGGAGACTTGATATAAGAATGATAACTGTGAATATGTACCAGCAAATGTGCTATGATTTACTAGTCCATGTTTCACACCTCGAACAAAAGATTTTTGCCCCAACCAAATCACTTGGTAAACCTCAAGTCCAAGCATCATGGTTGGGTAACCATCTCATGACTTATATAATTCTTAAACTAATAATTATCAATTATTTTTGTAATAATCAAGGACATGCTTTAACACATTCTGATCACGTTGTTTGAATTAAAAGAATTGGCTTGTGGAATATTAAAAAAAAAACCTTTGGGTAGGTAGGGCGACAGCATCAAAGTGACATGCTGACAGAGCGATATAAATTTTCATGTATTCATGATTCTCTCTCTCTCCTCTCTCTCTCTCTCTCTCTCTCTTTCTCTCTCTCTCTCTCTCTTTCAGACCTGTTTACTCTCGCCGTTGTCTCTCAGTATTAGTGATTAGATTTTGCCTGTAAGATTTAGCACTTGCTGGTAAGATTTTCTTTTACGGTGATTTTACATTAAAAGATGAACAACCTCATCAAAAAGCATATAAATATATGACTGAAATGGCATCTCTCTGCATTACAAATTTTAAATAAATACGAATAACAAAATAAAAAACCGTAATTGTCAATAGAACATGCAGAATGTCATATGAAGAAATATCTTATCTCATAAAATAGTCTTTAAGTGATTAATTTTTAATCATGTGTCCGATAATTCAATAAATGTGTATTTTCGCTCTTGTTAATCCCATCTGTAAGGAATTTTCACATTATTCAAGAATTCGATATTCGCTCGCTATTACAAATACTACAACGAACATAGGTAGATGTACTTCCTTTAGTAGACGAACCGAGAGAATTTCCAAAGATCTGCGAGTAGTCTTATCTCGCCTTCTTTCGCGAGGTTTCCGCCATTTTTATATCACTTGACATAGGTTACGATCACAGAAATGTTTTGAACTCGCAATTTAAAGTGATTAGTCAAGCGTCAAAAGAAAACGGATGATAATACGAAATTAAACTATAACGGTTAAAATACAAACGGACGCATGTCTATAGTTTTCTGTATATGAAAACATTATACGAACCGAAATCGGTATAAAATACGGCGAAATGGTGAGAGTAAATGAGTAAACAGGTTTCTTTCTCTTTTTCCGACATATCATTTATGCTTTATCACCAACACTTTCTTAAAATACTTACTTAAAATATCATACGATGTGCACTCGCCATCCTGTTTCGGGCTTTTGTCACAACGCCACACATCTAGCAATCTAACTTGTCATTTGATACAATTTGAAACAGTGATAGTTTTATATCACTCTATCAGGATTTCTGATTTGTTTCTGACGGTTGCACATTACATCCATATATTCTCAGTTTTCATGATAATTTTCAGAAATTATATCTAGATAACGCATGGAAGTATTTCCTATCACGCCCGAAAATGTCAAAAAGAAAAGTACGATTTCAACACTAGGGCGAGGTATAAAGCTTTACACACCCAGGTACGAAATAGTCACAACCCGTCTTTTGAACGAGTAAACATACAACTAATTATGCTGATCAGTTAACCCTCTCTTCGTTTTTTACTTTATCCAGCGTAAGATACAAGCAACAAGTACATGTTGGTAAACTTTTTCTCGAGTATCAAAAACATTTGGTGTCGAGCGAAGCGAGGGACCACATCGAGTGGGGAGAGGAAAGTTTAACAACATACTTAGTGCATGTTTCACGCAAGTACTTAAACCCTTTGTGGTTTCTGTTTAACTTATCATAACCCTTCTCTATTTATATCCTTAAGTCAGAATCACCAGAATTTGTCTTAAGCGGTGTAGTTTTGTACTGGCTGGTTTTCATACAAAGGAAGTTTACTTGTATTCAACTGCCAGGTGATGGTTTACGGGGATTAGTTTTAAAGCACATATCTTCTTTCATGTTTCAAGACTATGTGCCATCTCCGGACTTAGTTAAAGTTTCCTAATAGTAGACTTTTGGACATTAGTGAGGATTTGTTTTCGGGCATGATAGAAATGGCGTGCGTTTTCTAGATATTATTTCTGAATCTGATCTGTTTGAGTGACATGAGCGACCAACAGAATCAGGCTGATAGAGCACTATAAAACTCTCCATGCCTCTTTTCAATTTATTTCAAATGACGAATTAGATTTCTGGGTGCTTCGCTTTGTGAACGAAACCCGAAAAAAAGATTGTGAGTACTCATTTTATGGTATTTCAATTAAGTGTTAGTGATGGAGCATAACACACACACACACACACACACACACACAGAGAGAGAGAGAGAGAGAGAGAGAGAGAGAGTATGGATTTATAAATCATCTGATCTCCTGTTTCTATTGGTTGCCTACCAAACATTTACTAATGCTTGTGAGGTGTTTTTTTTTAATTCAATGCTTACTAAATAAGTGGAAAAACCATGTTCAGAGGGCGTGTCACCCTATTCTTGATTACCACCCATCATTGGTAATTATTGGTTTAATAATTATGAATACAATCATAGGGTTACCCAACCATAAAACGTGGAATAGGAGTGTACCAAGTGATCTGGAAGACGCAAGAATCCTTTGTTCGAGGTGTGCAACATGCAATGATAAATAGTACAATGTAGATCGTTTCACAATAATGCAAAGTACAGAGCATGCTTACCTCCACCATTCCTCATACAGAGATAAGGAAACCTCCATATATTACCCAGACTAACACAGTACCCGATCATGGATAAAATAAACCCCATATTTCCTCTCCGTCTAGACCTCAAGATCTCCAATTCGTCAATATCGAGATCGAATGAGTCGGGGTTCGAACTGGATCTGGCTTTCATTTCCATCATTCTCAGTTTCTTTGTTACTGTTAACTGAGAGTATCAATATGATATTCAACTATTGTTACATTACATTTGTACAGGAACATACTATGATTAATTATTTGGGTATACAACGTTTATTCATGTATCATTCTAAATGAACGAGTTTTAAATTAATGCGTATTCAAAAAGGGATATATCCCAGTTAATTAGAATTTGGGACGCAGTTCACTATTCGCAGTTCAAAATTCTATATGCATAAAATAGAAAACTAGATTGGAATTCTATGGATGGGGTGCTAGTGAACAACCCCCACACTGAAGAAATGGTGATAGTACTTTCTCTAGTTACGGAGATCCGTCCCTCCAAATTTTATTCATAACGCATTACACTTATTGAATAAACATCGGGTTCGTTATCATAGACGACCCTTAACCCGGGGTCTGAAATTTTGAGGGCAGGGTATTAGTGGTCCACCCCCACCACTGTAAAGAAATGGTGATGTTACTATCTCTCTCTAGTTATGGAGATCCGCTCCTCCAATTTTTAATCATAGTGAAGAAGTAGTGGTCCACTTCCACAACTAAGAAGAAATGGTGATGGCACTCACTCTATTTACGGAGATCCCCACCAAGTTTTATTCATTATGCATTTTACATAGTAAATAAACAGAGGGTTCGGAATCATCGAATACCCCTACCCGGGGGCCTGAAATTTTCAAGGTGAGGCAGTAGTGATCCACTCGTACCACTGTGGAGATATGGTGACAGTACTCTCACTAGTTACAGAGATCCGCCTCTCCAATTTTTATTCATAATGCATTACATTTAATGAATAAACATCGTATTCGGAATCATCGAAGACCCTTACCCCGGGGCTTGAAATTTTAATGTTGAGGTATTAGTACTCCACTCCCTCCACTGTGAAGAAATGATGATGGTACCCTCACTAGTTACGGAGATCTGCGCCTCCAATCTGTATACATAACACATTACCCTTAGTGAATAAACATCGGGTTCGTAATCATGGAAGAACCCTAACCCGGGGCCTGAAATATTGAGAGTTAGATATTAGTGGTCCGCTCCCACCATTGTGAAGAAAATGTAATGATACTCTCTTTAGTTATAGAGATCCCCCATTTTATTTTTTATTCATAATACATTTCACGTAGTGAATAAGGATCGGGTTTGGAATCATCGAAGACCCCTACCCAGGGGCCTGAAATTTTTAGGGTAAGATAATAGTGGTTCATTCCCACCACTGTGAAGTTACGGAAACCCGCACCTCTAATTTTTATTCATAACGCATTACACCGGGGTAGGGGTCTTCGATGATTCCGAACCAGATGTTTATTCACTAAGTGTGATGAATTATTAATAAAAATTAGAAGGTCGGATTTCCGTAACTAGGGACAGTACCATCACCATATCTTCACAGTGGTGGGAGTGGACCACTACACTGTACTACTTCACCCGAAAATTTCAGGTCCCCGGCCCTTCGTTGAATCCGAACCCAATGTGTTATCCATGGAAATTAGAGGATCGGATCTTCGTAACTAGAAAGAGTATCATCACCATTTCTTCACCGTGGCGGGAGTGGGTCACTATTACCTTACCCTCAAACCTTCAGACCCCGGGGTAGAGGTTTTTGATGATTCTGAACCCGATGTTATAAAACTGCGTATAATGCGCTATGAATAAAAATTGGAGGGACGGATCTCCATGACTAGAGAGAGTATCATTACCATATCTTCACAGTGGTGTGACTGGACGACTAACACTTTACCCTTAAAATTTCAGACCCCGGGGTAGGTGCCTTCGTTGATACCGAACCCGATGTTTATCAAACTACGTATAATGCGTAATGAATAAAAATTGGAGGGACAGATCTCCGTAACTAGAGGGTACCATCACCATTTCTTCACAGTGGTGGGAGTGGACCACTATAACCATACCCTAAAATTTTCAGACCCCGGAGTAGGGTTCTTCGATGATTCCGAACCCAATGTTTATTCACTAAATGTAATGCGTTAGGAATAGAAATTGGAGGGATGGATCTCCGTAATTAGAGAGAGTATACTCACCTTTTCTAGACAGTGTTGGGGGTTGTTCACTAGCACCCCATCCATATAATTCCAATCTAGTTTTCTATTTGATGCAAATAAAATTTTTAGTTGCGAAGTGCGTTCTAGAACGTAGTTCACCATATTGAATTCCGAATAGTGAACTGTGAACTGCGTTCCAAAATCTAATTGCCCCACGTGGGGATCTGGGTTAGAATAGGTCCTCGGTACCCCTTGCTTGTCGCAAGAGGCGACTAAATAGGGTGGTCCTTCGGATAAGGCCACAAGAACAGAGACCCCATGTAACATTAGGTGTGACACGATAGAGCCCACTTACTGCTCAAAGACCGAAAGCGCCGAGCATAGGGCTAAATTTTGCAGCCCTTCATCGGCAATGGTTACGTCTCCGTATGAGTGAAAAATTCCGCAGAGGGACGTTAACCAATATACAATCAACAATCAAAAGAGATATCTCTAGATAAGCGGGTGTGGTAGCTACATCATCCCTGATACATATTATGTTAGAAATCGACGTTGAATTTATTTCTTGTTCAGATCATTAATACCAATAGAAACACATTCAAATGGCATTCGTAATGTGCATACCCATACCTGAGTATGTATATGTAGACAAATTATCATAGTAAATCATTAGATACGTGTACATACATGTAATGACGGTAAATGACATCGTTTTGATAATAATTAAATATGGTTACATGTCTACATTGCAACGATAGAGATTAAGCTCAGTTAACATTTTCCATGTCGTCTTTTTTAATTTCATAAAATATTCATAGTTTAAAATGTAATGTTGAGTATTACAATATAACTTACTTTATCTTTGAAAATACTTCTACTTACCATTGATGAATCATAGCTCTCAAAAATTAAAGCCTAAGTAATATATGTTAAGTGTATCTATGCAATACGAACTATTTACATGCATGGGCAATAAGGCAAAAATATTAATATGATCCTTCCCACCAGTGCTTTTATCCGGCATCGATCAATACAATCACACTACCCCCCTCTAACATTGACAATCCTGTATCTAATTTATGGAGATTGAATATGGATGATTTTGAATGGTTTGATTCAAAAGAAAGTTACGGAAGATGAATTCTTTCATGTTTCAGTTAAAAGCTAATAGGTCATGGGTTATTGGTTTAAACCGACTGAGACGCATGTGTATTAGATTGTGTGGAAACTTTCCTACTAGATATTTTGTATTGCATAGAAACCGGAAAACTTGCAAAATCCCTTGTGTTGTTTTACGATGCTTTCATTTTAAGTACTTTCGCAGACGTTAAGTACATGTATGTTATAAAGTACAGAGATTTTATTTCTGGATAACGTGATCGTAGAAAGGACCAATTCAGGATAACAAAAAAACCTATCAGGGGAGAACAATTTTCCGGAAAGAGTCACATTTTTTTAGTTACTTTCTGTCGTACATATATATGAATGTTTCATATTTTCATTTTCACCATATAATTTAAGCATTGATTTTGACATGAAGTTTGGCTTTGAAATCCTTCAAGGCAGGCCTATCACTAATATTTTTGTTGTTAATATTTTGATAGATACATATAGGTCACAATCTGAAAAAAAATATTACAACAGTACATCTTCCACACCTCGAACAAAAGACGTTTGTCTTTACCAAATCACTTGGTACACCCCAAATCTAAGCTTCATGGTTGGGTAACCCTACCATTGTATCTAAAAGTATCCAACCAATAATTACATGCATCAGTAATTGGTAGTAATCAAGGACAGGCTGACATGCTCTCTGAACACGGTGTTTTCACTGATTTAGTAAACATTGCATTAAAAAAGCAGAAAGGCCAACCATCAGACACAGGTCACTCAAACGGGTCATATTCAAAATAATATTCAGAATACGCACGCCTTTTCTATCATGCCCGAAACCATATCCTCACTAATGGCTGAAAAGTTCTCGTGTGAAACATGTACAAAGTATGTTGTTAGACTTTTCTCTCGCCACTCGATTTGGCCCCTCGCTTCGTTCGGCACCAACTCTCTTGTTACTCGAGAAAAGTTTACCAACATATACATAATATGTTCTTTAGGGACATTCCTTCCTTGGGGGCGAAATTCATGAAAAACCGACAAAAATTAGGGGAAGTGTTTCTGAAAACCTGGCGATTATATTTTGCCTTGGTTCGAATCCGCCTCACGCCAATTTTATTTTCATAAACACTTTTTCATATCTTATATAATAATGTGTACATTTTCCTTCAATTCCATATCCATTCTTTATACAAGGATTATACAAACGCAGTTAAGTAGAACTATTCTCGCCGTGGTCGATTTTATTCCATGGACGTTACTCAACGAAATACAAGTGCGATGCGAAAAATTAGCCATAAAAGAATATATCATATTCTTGCTAAGAACTGATATTTACAATTTTTATAGGAAAATAAACCAAAAAATTTATTCAATTTATCCTTATCATCGTAATATGCACACATTTCTCATCATATACATGTACTAACAGTCAATTAATTACCCATCATAAAATGAAATTTAGAAATCATTATGTTTCATGCCTATTGTTTCCGGGACCGTCTGGCCATAGAACAGTTACTACCTGTTTTAACGACCTACGTGTAGTACTATATCTGCGTATCCACAAGAAATGGAAGGGGAGCATTTTTAGAGGATTGGCGGCATATTTCTCAAAGAACCATTTATCAGTCATTGTATGGGCGCCTACGCGCTGCTATAAACGATGGACAGATCCGATTTTAGTGAACCAAACCAGAATTTTGGTCCACCCTTGCCGCCTTTGACTTCATTTGTAGCCTTTCAGGAAATAGCAACGACGTTTTGATTTGATGGATATAAGACTTTAATTGTCAAAGATACCAGAAATAGGTTTCAAATTAGTGAAATAGAAATAACAAACAGTACTCAGTATTGCGTTTTTAAAGTCATTGAGTATAGGATAAAACTCTACCCTAGGCAATAAGCATAGAGGAAAACACTTAACATCAGAACACTTCTATGATTCCTTTCCCAAAATGTTTCTAAGAATGGTGGATTTCATATCTCGAGGTGAAAATCTGCCTTCAACATTATATTTCTCTGACTCCGATGTTGATACTGGCCTCCAGGCTTCTGAAGGTTTCAAAGATGCACATAATTTCTGAAATTAAAAGTGCTATGCAAAGACAAATATCTGTGATTGATGAATAGTTTACCCGAGAAATAACTTTGCTTCCCAACTTTACCTATGGGTTAAGGCCTGTATTTTATTAAGATTAACGTGCAAGATATTTTTTAGAGAGAGACCAATGAAAATGATAAAACTCTTTGAAAATGAAACACATATCGTATCAGTATCCATTATTGACGACAACGTGGTGATTTTTGATCCGATTTATGCAAAAAGAAAATAAACGCAAGTTACTACCTATGCATATTTCTACATAACAATAGTCTTGGGTTTCATGTTTTATCAATTCATTTTTAAATAATTTCACTTTCAAAACACAGGGCGTCCAAATGTGTGACCGTGGCCTTGGAAAAACAAAAGTAGAATTCATATCAAGTGGAAATGAAAACAAAAGTAGAATTCATATCAAGTGGAAATGAAAACAAAAGTAGAATTCATATCAAGTGGAAATGAAAACAAAAGTAGAATTCATATCAAGTGGAAATGATAATCAAGAAAGTGTTATATAAGCATTTTTTGAAAGAATGATTAACATATACGATTAAAAATATTTATGATATCTTTTTGACTTTTTAATTGATGTACGTTACATGGGTCTTCCAATTACATATCGTGTACATTTTTACACGCATGAGAAGATTACGATGAACGGAATGTGATTGAAATTGAAATTGTTTTCCTTGAATGTCAGCTAAAGTTTTACTTTTGTAGGGAAAGTTAAAAGGAAGAGTAATTTCCCCTTTATAGTGTGATGTATGATATAATATGTCTGCCTTTGTTATATGCAGATTGTTGATGCAAACTAAGCAAAGAATTAATTGTTTAGCAGAATATACTTATCAAATCGCGAAGTAAGTGAATGTTTTGCATACCATAGCTCTGAAGCAAATTGTTTATTTATCAAACCCGATTTTTGTAATCTTAGAAAGATGCTTGAATAGTCACACATCATAATGAAAACAAGTACACGGAGGTACATATTTTCGAGGCTTACTTCTATGGTCTACGATTGTCATCTTCCGTAGTACATAACAAGACATGCGACAATACTATTTATAAATTTTAGCCCTCTCTGTACATTTCGACAATAATGGGTATCGACACGTTACAAATATTACCTGATATAAAGTCTCGCCATTAGATCTGCGTATGACTCGAAAAGCGCAGATAGGTATAGGTACAAGAGGTAGTAAGGCAACAAACCAACCAAAGACCCGGGCATATCCAGGATATGTATACGAACCAACCATTGGTGGGCGATATGTGTACATCGAAAATATTAAGAGCACCTGAAAAAGAAAAGTGATGTGCTTTAATGTAGTCAAAACCCTTTTTTGACTTTTTGGTTTCTGACTTCATCCAGCGTAAGGCTGATTAGTTCAGTTCAGTCTTGACGCTCGATCAGAACAGACTTTTATATTGCCACTCGATAATATTAATATGCAGACGTTTTGTTTGTTATCAGATTTTGTAGTTTAGTTGTAGTGTTGGTTTCCTTTTCATTTTAGTTTTCTTTTCTATTCAAGGAGGTACTCTACATCGTCATAATGGCTGATTTCCTTTTAAAACATGGAGGAAAAAAATCAATATCAGCAATATTTGACTTTTCTTTTTCAATTCAAATACCTAGCCGAGTAGCTCAGTAGGTTAGCATACCGATGGCTGAACTGTAAGTTGCAGGTTCGAGTCCAGCAGGAGTTTAATTTTTTCTGATTATCTTCTCCTAAAACTGTATTTTTTGACAAAATAAAGTAAATTTGAAAATTTTCAACTTCAAGATATTGCTGTATATATCCTCCCCTTTTCATCTACATCAAATCTCTCTGGTGTAGCATACTTCCTTAACATTTTACAATTCACTGTTGTCCGTGTCGTTTGTCATTTTAGTGCGTTTGATATCCCTATCTATTTGACCTCGAACCAACTATTGGATTTGACACTTTGGATGTTGAGTGTTGTTGGATTGTAATGCTATATATGTGTGTATGATGAACGTAATTTCTACTCATCTTATACGACATAAAATAACTTAGGTTAGTTCGGGAGCCTAACAATTCCATATTTTATTAATCCATTTCTTAATAACAACCGTGGTTAAACGTCATTTGGATACAATCATGTCTACGCAAGACACAATCATGTTTTTAACGCAGAGTACAACCAACCCCTACGGCACTTTACTATGGACAGTGGATATGTCCGTGAGGAGGGTGGTTCGTGGGTTTTTTTCTTCATTCATACAATTCTTAAAATATACATAGCCTATCAGGTGCCGCAACAAATTTTGGTTTGAATGATACACCGCATTCGGTTAGATCCTTTTCCTACCACTTGCTGAAACACTTCGACATAGAAAATTTCGTATAATTTGGAATTTATTGCATTACCTGGTAGGCTATGTCTTTTTCAAAGAATTATATACGTAAAGAAAAGTATGGTCCACTGTTTACCCCTCCTCACGGACATCTCCACCATCCATGATAAATTGCCGTGTCCATCGTAAAGTGCCGTATATATAATTCAGACCAGAATTTATTGCGTCGCCATATATGCAATATATTTTAAGAATCATATGTATAAAGAAAACTATTAGCCTCTTTCTCGTCCCTCCTTACGGATATCACTGTCCATAGTAAATTCTCATAGGGGTTGGTTGTACTTTGCATTAAAAGTACAAGTATATCCTACGTAGTCATTATTGTATCCAAATGACGTTTGACCACGGTGATAATGTTTAACAGTATTAATTTAGAACTCTTCATAAATTGAAGTGTTGCTATTTGAAAAAGATGTGTGAATTAAAAGAATCACTATCTAAACCTTTCTCTCTCTCAGAGAGAGAGAGAGAGAGAGAGAGAGAGAGAGAGATTGTATATCAAGTTAAATGATTGATCCAACCTTTCTGTTGTGTTGAAATCTAATAAACTAGAATTTTACAGCTGTATAGAGTACAAAATTAACGGAGGCGATCAATATCTTTTTATTACAAACTTTTGTTGCAGAAATTGTCGTACTTAAATTTAAACAAACAAACAAATTTAAACAAGCCATGGTAAGTAATTCATCGTTTTATTCTATTGATGATTATCACCTGCATATGGTGCTTCTATTTCTCAACTGAGTCCATACGCAAAAACTGTGCATGATCAATGTTTTAAATCGAGGCTACTGACAAACAAGTTGATGTTACAGGTCTCGTTTAAAGTCGGGATTTCACAAATTCTATGGTTGTTATAACGATCTAGTTTGCCAATGCAACCTATCATTGGGTTAAATACTGTGTGACGTGTTTCATACCGATTGTTAAGCCGTTCTTGGCACACATATTCTGACTACGGATTACTCCGTTTACCTGATCAAAGTATAAGGCTCACGGAGAGTGTGACCTGTCAACAGGGGATGCTTACTCCTCCTAGGCACCTGATTCCACCTCTGGTATATCCAGGGCTTCGTTTTTGCCTAACTCTATTTTACATTTCTTGTATGAGTTATGAGATTGATCACTGTTATCTTCACCTTTTCGTGATATGAATATTAATCTTACCATTAGCAATAAAGGCGTAATGATACACCAGAGTATTCGCATGTAAACAGGTACACTCCTCCCGATCATCATCTCTATGTCACGTGACATGTTTTCCGCCCCTACAATGTAATATATTCAATTTATTGTAATTTTTTCACAATTTCTTTGCTCGAAGATGAAATATCAGATCAGAAATTATATGTAAATGAATGTGTGTATTGTTGCATTATATGGTTTTATGATATTGTAAATTTTCAACAGTAGCATAACAATCGCCATATCTACATTAAAAGGCCTAATTCATAAAGATACTTTGACAAGTCTTAGATTGTTAAATACCGTTGAGATAAAAGCAACAGAATGATGTTGAATAACATTTGAAACAAAGACGGTTAATTGAAAATTTTCACCATAAATCCAACCAAAAATGAGGCACTCGAGCACGCCAAATAAAGGAACACCAATGGCTGCAACGTACCAATCAAGTAACTGGAATATATACAGACCAGCCTGAAAGAACAACCCAAAACAATCTCTGTAATATACCAATCTATCAACCTAAATATAAAAAAAAAACTTCCGTTTGTTTTACGTGCATAGAAAGTAAATTTTAAATAATAATGATATATACATAATAAGTTCTCATTTGATTTTGTGATATTTTCTTCATTGACTAAAACAGATAGATGATAGTAGATATAACATTTGTATTTCATTGTAGGAATAGACGTTGCTCTTACATTTGTGCACAACAACAATCCAGCCAGGAAGAAAAAAGAGCACAATACTACTGACAGAAGGGCCTTGTGACGTCGAAGGCGCGGGAAAGTGTCACTGACAGCTGTCATGCATGTCTCCATCTTGGCAAACTTAAAAAAATAAACAACTGCATTTATAAATAGCTGCGACAGCAAAGTACATATGGACCATTCACAATGTCCTGTTCACAATTTTAAAATGTACAGGTTCTTTATTTTCTGTACAAGGTAGTGTGTATCTAGGAAATGTCAAGTTTGTTTGTAATTAAACAGTTTGGATGCTATTGTAAAGGTATATTTGTAGGAAATACAGGATGTAGACTTGAATTTGAAATATGCTGGGATATGAATCATCGGTTGTACGTGTCGTTTGCCATTTTAAGTGCTTTGTATTATATATATATATATATATATATATATATATATATATATATATATATATATTACATACCTGGCTATCTAATCCAACGGTAAACAGCATTACAAAGAACACAACTGCCCAAACGTTGGGGAAGGGGAGTTCTGAAAGAGCCGCAGGGTACACGAGAAAAGCCAGTCCTGGACCTGGTATGAAATTGAAAACAGCAAAATGCGACAAATATTGAAAGCAAATCTGCTATATGTTTAATACATCTAAGTCTAAAGTTTAGTTTAAATTGAATTTTAGAGAACAGTAAACATTTGTCTATCTCTTTTTCATCGATGCTTTTTATGTCTAATCGTAAGACGATTGCATATATCGGAATGATCAGGTAAATCAAATCCCTATACATGCTGTTATTCTTCAATATAAATACAGTCAAACCTCGTTATCTCGATATCAATGGGACTGAATTGTTCTGAATTCAAAGACGTGAAATTCTGTGAACAATTGGTGGCTATTGAAGTATTAAATACATCACCGCTGACAGTCCTATCAAGACAATTCGTGTTTGTGGTTCGTGTAAGATAATTCTTAATATGATTCATATCCCAAAATCCTTATATAAATTGCAATGATTTATAGCTGAAACTATTTCATGAGGTTCTGCATTCAACGTGTTCTATTGCTTTTACAGTTTATCAATAGATATTCAAAATTAACTTTATCCATATGCATTAAGATTTAACTGGTGGAATACTTACCTGCTTGCACTACATCTTCGACAGGTTTTCCCGCTATATGAGCCATGTACCCCACAATTGTGAATATCGCAAATCCTCCAAAAATGCTGGTTCCTTCACTGATCAGTGCTAATATAATGGAATCCCTGATAACGAATTATATCACGAATACAAAAAATGAACTAGGAAGAATTGTTTTAGCACACTAAAACAGATATCCCCCTTCCATATTTTAAATTTTTTTAGGAATCATCTTTAAAGTGGAAAATTAAGACTTAAGGTACATAACATTTGCCCAATATGCATATGAGCTTCAAACGAGGAACAGTGTTGTTAACATACGATAGTAAATCAAATTTGCCAACACTCCAAACATCAAAGGCCTATTTCAAAAGATAACAAATATTATGATCCAGACAAACAATGCTCCGAAAATTCTATTATTTGACCTTTACATAAAAGACCAAGACCAAAGGTCATCAAAAAGGCATGTGACACACTGTCTTATCATTGTATACCCAGTACCCACATACCAAACATCAAAGGCCTATGTCAAAGGACAAAACAATATGGTCTGGACAACAAAAATGTCCACAAATTCTATTATTTGACCGTTAAATAAAAGGTCAAAGGTCATCAAAAATGACACGCGGCACACTGTTTTATCATGGTATACCTACATACCAAATATCAAAGGCAAATATCAAGACACAAAAGTCATGGTCCGAACAACAAAAATGCTAAAAAATTCTATTATATGACCTTCACATAAAACGTCAATGTCAAAAGTAATCAAAAATGGTACATGACACACAAGAAGAATTCACACTAAAACAATGTCCCCCTTCTGGGAAGGGGCGACATAAATAGACTTCCCCATTACACAAAAAATGTTTTAAAATGTGTATGTTCAAAAATTGGTATAACATGAAAGTAAAATAATATGAAATATCATATTGTGTTGAATTTTCTGGATTTAATAAAAAAAAAATGTAATTACGCGAATTCATACATGATTTCCATCCTTGAGATGATTTACCTAAATTATTTGCATTTATATCGCTTGAACCCACTATACAAAACGTTTTCACTAACTTAGAGTTATATAAAATAGGAAACACATTCTCAGCAGTTTTAAGAAATTTAGAAACAATGCTGCAGGTTATGACGTCTCAACACAAACCCCAGCCATCGTAATGAAAGACACAAAAAAATGAATATGAAAGGTGAAGATAACGAACAGTGATCAATCTCATAACTCGTATGAGGAATACAAAAACATAAATCATTTGATGGCTTATGTCCCAAAAGAACATATACTGGGCCGAATTAAGCACTTTGTAAAACATTTTACAATTATTCTATAATCAAATACCTATAGCAATTGTTATTAAATTTGTTGTAGCTGGCCATTGTAATGAGAGGTCCCCATCCTGGTCCCAGTGAGTAAAACACCTGTAAACCTGCCTCCAACCACACCTGTAAAATATAGTGATACTGATTAACTGGTCCCAGTGAGTAAAACACCTGTAAACCTGCCTCCAACCACACCTGTAAAATATAGTGATACTGATTAACTGGTCCCAGTGAGTAAAACACCTGTAAACCTGCCTCCAACCACACCTGTAAAATATAGTGATATTGATTAACGTTACAAGAAACCATTACTTGACTGGAACATTACATCTCTATTAAATCAACACATTCGAGTACAGAGGTAATTCAAAACCACCTCAGAACACCTCTAACTTTAATTCTTTATATGTTGTCGTAGAATTTTAAATCATGTGAAACTGCATTGATCATACCTGGACATTGGCAAGTTTGTTGAAGTCTGGACGAATATAGAATAGGATGCCATCAATTGAACCCGGTAATGTTAATCCTTTAATGAGAATCACCGTCAGCAAAAGGTACGGCAGGGTGGCTGTTACATACACTACCTATAGACAAGTGTATTTCTAATAATTATATTTAATCAAATCAAATCAAAAGTCAAAGGAACAAAATGTTACCATCGGAGTCCCTCAGGATTCTATGTTGGGTCCTCTGTTTTTTATTCTGTTTGTAAATGACTACCCAACATATCTCAAGCACTATACAGTCAATATATATGCAGATGATATCACGTAAGATGTTTCTGATAAATCTTAAGATGTGATAGGGAAAAAAAGGTTAAAGGATGATCTTTTAAATTACATGGAATGGATGCATAAGAACAAATTGACAAAACATTTGAAGAAAACACAATGTATTTTAATAGGAACGTCGCCGAAATCATCGAAATGTAGAAACCTTTGTATAAATGTTGGTGAATTTTTTATAGAAAATGTCAAACTTTTAGGTGTTTACATCGATGAATGTCTTACGTGGTCTTGTCACACAGATGTCTTATGTAAAAACAAAACTTAGACAGAAACTATGTGTTTTAAGGAGATTTAGTACTTTTATGTCAAAGGAGGCAGTACTCAAAATTTACAATACTATTGTTTTTCCTCATTTTAATTATTGTTGTACAGTATGGCAGAATACAAATAACCAGACAAATATTGATAGGCTTTTTAAATTACAAAAGAGGGCAGTAAGAATCATTTTACACATCAAACTACCCCATTCAGTGTCAACTTCTTGTATGCTATGAAATTTGAGATGGATGCTTTTGATTGACTATTTTATTTATCGAAAAATTATTCTTATGTTTAAAGTTTTACATTACATGACTCCAGAGTATTTGCATGTTTTTAGATTTGTGAATGAGGTAAACACAAGACATACAAGGCAGAGCTCTACTAATTTTATTTATGTTACAAGAACCAAAACAGAATACTTTAGAAGATCTTTTATCATTTCAGCAGCAATTTTATGGAACTCATTACCAGATTTTATAAGAAAATGCACAACTACCACATCTTTTAAATCAGCCTATCTCAAACATTATTTTCATCCTCTATGGCATGTTTCCATTTGTATTCTATATTTTCCATTTGTATTGTATAATTTTCCATTTGTATTCTATATTTTCCATTTGTATTGTATAATTTTCCATTTGTATTCTATATTTTCCATTTGTATTGTATAATTTTCCATTTGTATTCCATATTTTCCATTTGTATTATATATTTTTTTCGTTTTGCATTGTATAATTTCCATTTGCATTGCAAAATCTTTCATTTGTATTGCATCCGAGGGATTGTTTATTTTGATTTGTTACGAAGGATTTCATTAGTTTAGGTCCCACTTATATTTAGCCGTGACGTACCACAAATAGACTTACTATGCTACATGTACGCGTACAGTGGCGTAGCAGTGGGTTTTTTTTAACGTGTCAACGCCTGTCGCAACACGGGATGTCTGCTTTTAAGGTCACATTATCCGAAAGATCTGTGATTCTCACTTTTTGATAGCAATGCGTATGGGAAAGTATTAACTGGTTTGATGCAGCCATGACACGAGTAGAACTCGAACATGCGACCTCACGGTTACGAACCTAAGGATATATCACTGAACTACCGCGATCGGTTCCATATAAGGACTTGTTGAACATACATGTAGCTAGCAATGTGGAATCTTGCGCCGGGAGACCCCCCCCCCTTTCCTTCACAAATATGATATTTTATATGTAGATGTCAAAAAAGCATGCATGTGCGTTTTATTTTGTCAAAACGCACTTGTTCCAGGGGGGCTTGGCGGATCCAGGAATTGCAGTTACGGGGGCGCCACTTTATGACCCAGTGGGTCCAGGGGGCGAAGCCCCCGATAGCTGGATTTTACAGATTTTATAGGGCTTGAAATATGTCATTTTTAATAAAGTAAGATTAGTAAAATGACGCAAATTTTAAGGGTTTCTGGAAAAATTAAGTTCTCTCAATAAAGTAATTCAAGAAATCAAAAGATTTTGTCATTTATTTCTCCGGGAATGGAAGAAATTATTGCTTCTTTTATCTTTTAATACATTTTTCTAAACAAGATACCAAGATTTACCTTAAATTAAAAAATTGGGGGGGGGGGGGGGCAGTCCCCAGACATCCAGCAGTTTACTGCATCCTTTCGTTCAGAATTATCTAGATCAGCCAGTGGTTAAATAGGAGACTAGTTTGAATATGCTGATCACATTAGACGCATAAAAGCGTTCAATTAATTGGGGAGGGAGGTGTACGCCATTACACTTAGCAAATACGGTACATTCCTGCGAAACGTGGCTCCTGAACTTTACCTCTTCAACATCTCGCGCATTACCAAATTCGATAAACGATAACTCCATTGAATCCATTGAATAGTTGTAACAAGCCAAACTCGATGTTAACAATTGGCTGATTGGTGGGGACCCAAGGGCCGAATTAAGTCCCCCGAATCTACTGAATTCTGACTAAATAAAAATGTGCATGCTTTTCTGGAGAGTTCTATTTTTAAAAAAAAAGATCAGGGGGTGGGGGATTCGCCATTACTAGAGCTAACTACGTATTTTCAAAAATAACTAGTCCTCTACATGGACCTGATCGCGGTAGCTCAGTAATATATCGCTTGGTTTGTGGGCGAGAGGTCGTGAGTTCGAGAACCGTTACTGTCATTGCCGCATCAAACCTAAGACATAAACAAAGACAGTGATTGCTCCTTTGCCAAACACTCGGCATTTAAAAGTGAGAATCACGGGTCTTTCCGTAATGACCCTAAAAACAGATATTCCGTATCGCTGCACAGGCGTTGGCACGATAAAGAACCGTCATTGCTACGGCCCTGTGTGCTAAGCACGTCTACAGATGTGGTACATCAGTGACGTTAACTAATGAAATCCTTCGTAACAAATCAAAATAAACATTCCCTGGATACAATCCAAATGAAAAATTATACAATGCAAATGGAAAATATCGAATACAAATGGAAAATTATACAATACAAATGGAAAATATAGAATACAAATGGAAAATTATACAATACAAATGGAAATTATACAATGCAAATGGAAAATATAGAATACAAATGGAAAATTATACAATACAAATGGAAAGGATCAAATATTGCAACGTTTGACATGCCATAATCCTCAATGATATCCATATGTTTATTGTCTCTTTCCATTTAGTTCTTATCTGTATGTATGTAGTGTGATATTTCGCTGTTTTGTGATATGTTCTTGATATGTATATATGTTATAGACAGGACCACAATGTAAACTAGTTTATATAACTAATTGTGCAATGCTGTATAAATAAGGGATATTATTATCATCACTATAATTATAACACGCATGAATCATAATGATGTAAATTTTAAATAACGTACAAAGTAATATCATACTTTGAATGAGGTCTACTCGTGATTATACGGACCGAGTCAACCAATACCTGAGCAGGGATTGATCACTGTTCGTTATATTCGCCTTTCATCGAAATCCAATGGTTAATCAACATAAATGATCAAACATTTTACAACAGTGTTCACAATAACATAACAGGGATTCCGTGTTTGAATTGTGAAAAATCCATATCCTACTACCATATATATATATATATATAAATGTATGCATTATAAGTCACAATAATAAAATGCTTACTCCTTCTAGGCACCTGAACCCACCTCTGATGCGTCCAGGGGTCCGTGTTTGCCCAACTACCTATTTTGTATTGCTTATAGTAGTTATGAGATTTATCACTGTTCGTTATCTTCACCTTTCATATTCAAATTTTTATCATTACATTTGATTGTGATTTGAGCATATTTGGCATAGTCATTAAAGCACTGAATTTGACTAATCGATATATGAAAAGGTGACGATAACGATTGTGATAAATCTCATAACTCCAATAGAAATACAAAATTAAGAGTTAGCCACGATTTGATTGATCGATAAAATGTCAGGAAATATGTGATTAGTGAAGTGGGGAATCCCGAGTAAACCTCCTAACGTACCAATCAGAGGAAATAAATATTCCTGATCATTTAATATTATAGAATGATTAACGGGTTTTTTTTAATTGTAAATGTGACCCAAAATATAATATAACTTGACTTATATGCAAGTGAATGATATGTATTATTTGGTTTACCACAAAAGAATTCTCGGTCGGAAATCATAGACCAAAGAGGGGCAGCGTCCCCCTGTTTAGAAACCTTCAAATGAAAATATATTTTCAGTTTTTATTCATACATCACTAATTTCTATACCGATACCATCAAATCCTTTAGAGTGAAATACTTAAGATTTATGTATTCTGTAAATGATTATTTTCCACATGAGATCCTTGCACAATGCATATGTAAGGAATCCTGTGTTTGAAGTTATGGGAAATCCATATCCTACTGCCATTTAAAAAAATGGGAATTTACCTTCCCAAGAGATTTAACGCCATTGATCAAACAAAGGCAAACCACGATCCAAGCAGCCAAAAAGCAGAGTGTCAAGCGCCAGTTCAAAGAACTGATATCATGTAAACCCTCAGACAGATCCAGAGCACGATTGCTGAAATAGAATGTTTTTAACAAACCGTGAATGCTACATTAAGAATGCTATTGCAGTTGGGTGCTGACAACCTGGTTACATATTGCAATTTGAGGGGTCTTTTTTAAGTCATAAAAGGTTACAAGAAATATAGATAATAATATATTTTGACTTACAACCAAAATTGTTCCTCGCTTGTTGTGCCAACATCTTTAGTACCATTTAAGATATCAACAGCTGTTGAATAATTGGAATGGTTGGAACCAAAGAGAAGTTGAGTGAATGAAACAGACACGTTCATCATTGTGCTGTTAGAAGTAGTTTTGGGTATGTCGTTGATACATGCTGGTGTATTCCATTCCTCGTCACATCTGGTCCATGGGACGGGCGAGAAAAAGGAATTTCCCATGTAGAACAACGTCCAGGAGTTTATTATGTTATAGTAGAGGATGATAACAAAGAGACCATTGAACATTCCGACACCAATTCCTACAATTCACTCTGGACATATATTTCTGATATATTAGTAAAACAAAAAAGAAGATATATTTGCTGTACATGTAAACAAACAACATATAACAACATTCAAGGCGATAAGAACAATATACACAAGAGAGTGAATGGCCTTTTAAATGGTCTTAAAGATTCAAACACCATTTATTTGTAATAATATATATGGAATTTTTTAAATGTTATATATATGTGTGTGTGTGTGTGTGTGTGTGTGTGTGTCTAGCACATGCATTAAAATTTGATAACGATATAAACACTAACAGAGGGTAAGCACTTTTATCCTAGGTCTTCATAGGGACACGTCTAGACCATGTACAAGTGCGTTGTGTCTAATATTCAATATACAATCAACATAGAATTAATCATGAGGAACTCTAATAAAAGGAAATTTCGATTATGAGGTATTGGAGATGATGAACGTGGCTATTAGGAATTCATAATCCAACAATTATATAGAACTGTGCTCTTTGTTATAGTATATGAGGTGGTTGATTGATCGATTAATTAAATATTATTTAACGCCCCTCTCGAGAATATTTCACTCTTATGGAGACGTCACCATTACCGGTGAACGGTTGCAAAATTTAGGCCTTTGCTCGGCTCTTACGGCCTTTGAGCAGGGAGGGATCTTTATCGTGCCACACCTACTGTGACACGGGAGATGGACCTCGATTTTTGTGGTCTCATCCGAGGTACCACCCCATTAAAATATTTTCTCATGGTTTGTATATAAACCATGAGAAAATATTTTAATGTAAAGAAGTTATACTTACAGAATAAATCATGGTGATGTTAAAACAAGTATACCAAGAATAGTCATACATGTATGTTTGGTTAAATGTAAGAAACTTTTATATTGATGTAAATTCCTTTCTTATATGGATATCAGAAGTGAAAAAGCGAAGATAACGAGCAGTGATCAATCTCATCATTCCTATAAAGAATATAAAAGGAGTAGGGCAAATACGGACCCCTGAACACCAGAGATGGGATGGGGTGCTTGGGATAATCTCAGTTAATAAAAAAGTCTGGGTCTCCTAAAGAATTCCGAATAATCAAAATTCACCGCATTACCTTCGCACAGAAATTTGTCATAATTGTTGAATGAAGTTTTCGTGAAATCATAGATTATAAATATCTACAATTTTTAAACTGAAGTTTAGGTGCGATTGATTGCGAGGTGTCAATTTCAAAGTTTGCAAAAGCTTTGTGATATTATGTCTGACAATAAAAAAAAAAATAATAACCTATAAAAGTGCTTTATGTCGAACACGCTATCTTTTAGAAAATGTCAAGGACATGCAATACTGTTTCGGAATCCACTTCATGTAAATGAAAAAACGAAACCTTTATCGATTTCTACAACTTGACGGTGGGTTTTTTTCCTCTCGAAATGTTTTGAGCCTTGGATATGATTCCGTCAAACTTGCCCTGGATATGATAATCTATATTTTAAACCCTTAGATGAAAAAGTTAAAATAACAAACAGTGATCAATCTCATAACTCCTATAAGGAATACAAAATAGCGAATTAGGCAAACACGGACCCCAGGATATACCACATGTTGGATCAAGTGCCAAGGAGGAGTAAGCATCCCCTGTAGACCGGTCACACCCGCCGTGAGCCTTATATCTTGCTCAGGTGAACGGAGTTATCCGTAGCTAGAATCAGTGTGCCAAGAACGGCCTAACAATTGGTATGAAACACGCAAGACAACATTTACCTTGATAATAGGTTGTATTGGCAAACTAGATCGTTATAACGACCATAGAATTCGTACAAGGCTGGCTTTAAACGAAACTGTTGAAAACCCTACAGCGTCAACTAGCTTGTCAGTAGCCTTTCTCGATATGAACACTGATCATACGCAGAACAAGCTCATGTGTAACTAATCAGTTGATGGGTATAAACATTATATGCGGGTGATAATGGAATATTGCTTCTTAACTATGGGAAGCTTACGATTGAGAAGCTTAAATCACCCGTTTGTCATAAAGTTGAGTGGTTAGTTTTCCGTTAATATATTTTTTTGGGATAAACTATGTAAGTACGAAGCAGGTGTGGAGGACTCTGTGGTGTCTTTTATTTCGAGTTTACTGGGATATGATATAGTATAAAAATTATATTCATAACAACCACATACACAATGTAAAATACATACATGTATTATATATAGCATTTATTACATGACCTAAGCTGGAAATCCAATGACAATATTCTTACAAGACAAATTTGATCTATTGATTGTATATCGTTTAAAATATCGTCCCTCTCGAGAATTTTTCTCTCATATGTAGACGTCACCACTGCCGGCGAAGGGCTGCAAAATTTAGGCCTATGCTCGGCTCTTATGGCCTTTCAGCAGGGAGGGATCTCTATCGTGCTGTGAGACGGTGTCTCGGTTTTTGCGGTCTCATCCGAAAAACCACCCTATTGTGTCGCCTTTTACGACAATCAAGGGGTATTGAGGACACATTCTAACCAAGATCCCCAGAAGATGATAAATTTGAAGAACGCTGACAACAATTGATACAGATTATTGCCCTCATAATTGGTAATACAATGTTAAATGAAAATTGATTTTGTTTGGCGTAATGGCCCATATGTTTGCAGCTATTCCCCATACACGGGAAGTTGGGGCGTGCTTATCAATGCGGTCCTAATTTTCAATGAAATAGTATTAAAGAGGCTTGAGCATAATGTTTGATCGATTGAAATTGAGGTGTTTTTTTATGAACACGTAAAATCGTGTTTATCAACACACTTGCCATAGCCAGGAAATCACGTGCGGAGAAGAGAACATCAAGATTTCTTTTAAAAAATATGTATGCCACAACCATTTAACATTTCGACATATGTTAAAGATAAATCAATTTAGGGAGCAAGCACAAATAAGGAAGAACAGAACATTTTTGCTGCAACAGCCGATTTTCCACCGAAGCCGTCAACTGATAGTTGAGTCATGTGACATGTAAACATAAACAGGGCTCGGGTCTTGTTTTTAAAATGAAAATGTTTAGATGTGTCAAATACATATTTGCGTCTTTTTGGAAATTTAGGTTTGTTGCTATGATTTACACGAATGAAATACTGTCATTTTATTAATTAAGCATTTAAATAAGTTTGGACCCACAAATTCTATGGTCATTATAACGATCTAGTTTGCCAATACAACCTATCATTGGGTCAAATGCTGTCTGACGTGTTTCATGTCGATTGTTAGGCCGTTCTTGGCACACTGACTTTCACTACGGATAACTCCTTTTACCTTATCAAGCTGTAGGGCTCACGGCGGGTGTGACCGGTCGACAGGGAATGATTGCTCCTCCTGGGCACCTGGTCCCACCTCTGGTGTGTCCAGAGGTCCGTGTTTGTCCAACTCTCTATAATGTATTGCTTGTGGGATGTTTTAGATTGATCACTGTTCGTTATATTCACATTTCATTTGTGCATGACTTATTTGATGTAATCTTATCTGATTACACATGCTTTTATTAGTGAATGGTAACATTCACCCTTAAATAACACACCATCAATTTGACAACCATTTTGCAGGAACTTGTCATTGACTTTTACCTACCTTGACATTCCTTGGACCTGCTGGGAACGTGCAAGTAATGCGGTCCAAAGACCCATCATCGCAGCAAAACATTTTCGTCATTATGGTCTTTATTCGTTTAATACAGGAAAATCTCAAGCCCTTTGAATTCCTTTACCTTTGAAAACAGGACAGGCTTCCCAAACATGGAAACATCCTTTCCCTGTAAACTGACCAAGAGAGACTTCCAGAAAATACAGTGGTAGACCACAAACCATCAGGAAAAAGACGAAAGGGATCAGGAAAGCGCCTGAAACAAACGATAACGGTAGAGATTAAACAGTGTATGGTAACGATAAACTATATAATTGTATATATATTACTTTTTAATAATGAAGTTAATAATCATGGGTTCTTTTCTTCATATATGAAATAAGGGATCATAGATGATGCAATTTTTTTAAAATACACGAGGTTCGGAGCTGCAAACGTTACGACGGAAAAGTTCATGAAGCGCGTTAAATGAAATTATGAAAATGAAATCAAATGAAATTCTTATTCTTCCATATGTAGCGTATAACACACAAAAAAAAAAAACAAGCTGGGAATTACCAGAAATCTTTTTCTTACATTCTTTGGTCAAACTTGTGAATATGAATGAAATATATTTTCGATAGTGACATTCTATTTTCATTTCTGTCGGAATTCCCAGCCATTCATATGAAAGCAATTTTTATAGTCAACAGAATTCTAAAGTGGCAATTTCAACAACGGCTAACAGAAAGTAGAAAACTGACTAGGCCTATTCAGAACGATTATTAAGTTGATCGGCGGGAAAATCTCATATTTTAGTTATTGGTTCTTGATCGATTTTTTTTCAAGGGGGTATGTATATAACACATACCAATAAATACACGCTATCCACACTTCAGGTGGACGTCTCCATATGAGTGTAAAATTCTCGAGAGGGACGTTAAACAATATAAAATCAACACGCTTTGAACAGGTGACTGTATCTGAATATATAGCAAAGCTTAGTCCAATTCTAGCTTGCTAATATCAAATTGATAAAGAACCACAAACAGTTGTTTTACGTGATTCCTCTAGACTTAATATGTCATTAATTACTATAATAGTGTATTCAATCCCGGCCTTAGATCCGCCGACATATTAATTACTAGAATAGCGTATTCAATCCCAGCCTTCGATCCGCGGATATATCAATTACTAGAATAGTGTATTCAATCCCAGCCTTCGATCCGCCAACTGTGATACGCGTGGCATGTTTCTCCGTATTTTTTAGCTGTATACTCGTTGAAAGATAAAAGTTTCAGATTGGTTATATATGTAGTTTTAACCATAGTTCATTGAGTATTCTGATTGGCTGATTCAGATATTGAATCTCGAAATTCGAATCTCGGATTTTCAATCTCGAATGTCGATTGAGCCTTCTCGGCTTTCGCATATTAAAATACATACATTGTAATACATTTATCAAGATTAATACGCACATTGTTCACAGCTGCAGCGCAGTCATGAGGAAATGGCTGTCATTACAATTTGTAAAGATATCAAAGGCAAAAGCACTGGAAATGAATCTATATACATGTACATGTAATTGTATTTATTAAAAGTGATTAGCATATATTATATATTGAATACTTTATGTAAAATTAGGCTTTAAATCAAATAAAAACAGTTTCAGTTTATTTATATGATACAATTAGAAGGCTGAACAATTAGCAAATGTTTAGCCGAGTGTTAATGAGACTCTTTGCGCGATGGGCTGACTTACAGTTAAAGAATGACGGTATGGTGTATGAAGATCCGGTATTGTTAGTAATCGTACGTTTTATTGAGTGCTGCGGAAGATTGAAGCTGAGGTTTATAATGGGTTTTTTTTCTAATTGTTGTCCATATGTTTTGTGTAGACTTTTATATTTGCATACATCATTTAACGTAGTTCCACCTTCCTGTGATGTCATCAGATTTCGAAAAGTCCATGATTAATTAAGATTTATGTATGACAGGAAAATTAAGGTTATACATCATCACAGAAGCTCATTTTAGGGAGTTTATTATTTGTTTTGTAAACAAAGATTGCGGTGTGTTATTGTTTACGAAAATTTCAAATTAAACGGATATTGATCTAAGTTTTATTATATCTTTCACATTTCAAGTATTTTAGGGGTAAAATGTGTCATCTAAAAGTTAAAATCTGTGACTATGCAAAATGTAGATGCTTTATATTACAAAATCAATATTTCACTTGTTATTTTGTATACATAAAAAGACTCGAGTCTTTGTTTTAATAACACAGATTTAAGGCTAAAATATTGCTTTAATTCTTGCATTCAGAAGGTCAAAATTTTGGCTGTCAACATTAAATAAGTTATATTTTCAATGTTTAACATTAAAAATGAAAAATAGTTTTATCAAAAATCGTGAACCAGTCCCTTTAAAATCCCTAGGGAAACCCAGGTACACAGCAGAAGAAATGACACGTACAAATGTTATGCACGGAAGAATGGACATATTGAAAATCACACGGTTCTGTGCCTTTGATGCATGGTACACTTAACATGTCTGTTTGTGTTCTAAATCGATAGAGAAATGTTAGCCTTTTAAGCATCAATTTGACCACTTTAATTTTTAAAAGAAAATTGATAAGATAGAATCTTAAGTAGAATTAATGATGTGGTATCACACACAGACCAGAATCAGTCCAGGAAAGGGACTTCCATCTGTATCTACACTTACCTCCACCATTCCTCATACAGAGATAGGGAAACCTCCATATATTACCCAGACCAACACAGTAACCGATCATGGATAGCATGTAGTCCAGCTTTCTCCCCCATCTACCCCTCTCATTCTCCGAGTGGTCACTGTCGAGATCGGATGAACCGGGGCTCGAATATCTGGATTTGACTTTCATTTCCATTTTCTTGCTACTGTTGACTGATGGTATTGAGATAATATTTGATTATTGTTACATCAACATATTATTACCAATTGTTTGCGGATGTAAAGTTTATGTTATTCTGAATTAACGAGTTCCTTCGAATCGCGATATGTTTTCATGTCACATACCAGTTGAGTATTGAAAGTGAAAAATCATAAATCACCGTTAGTCTATTTGATGTTCAGACCATTGATATCTGGAGACAATTTACATTATTCGTAATATGAATATCCATGTGTAGGTAACTACACGTGCATACCGGAGAATGTATTGGAAGCTATAAGATACATGCACATATTTTTATAGTACAGTGTTTGACATTGGGGATGCTTACTCCTCCTAGGCACCTGATCCCACCTCTGGTGTGTCCAGGGGTCCGTGTTTGCCCAACTATCTATTTTGTATTGCTTGTAGGAGTTATGAGATTGATCACTGTTCGTTATCTTCACCTTGCATTGGGAAGGCATACTGGATCGAAAAGGTCGGGGGTCTACCTAATATGTTTTGACTTAAATTCAGATTTCCACCTGAATCTTAATATTCTTTTCCTATTCTGTCAATGTTTTAAAGACACCACCTGATAATACTTATAAGCCAGTCCCAGTATCATGTAATAAACTCAGACTTAAGTCAAAATTCCAATCACCTGTAAGATGTTCATTACTTTTGAACGGAAATTCTTTATTTTCAGATATTAGAAATTTAATTAAGCAATATTGAATAACAATTTCATTTGGAATCATTGACTTATCAATCATTTCATCACAATATTCAGATGTAAAAAAAAAAAAAAAAAAAAAAAAAAAAAAAAAATTGTTTACAAATATCGTGCTTAGTGTAATATATTTGAACCGATGATTTCAATACATGTAATACTTAAGATTTGTTTCCTTTCAACGTACAATATGTATATATATCCTCCTGTGACGTCATGAGATTTTGCTAAGTCAGTTATTTATTAAGATTTATGTATGACAGGAACATAAATTTTGTTGGAGTTTTTTCAATAATTTTTGTAAAAAAAATCTTGTTAACCATAACATATTTCAAAATTCAAAATTATATATGAATAATCAATTTTATGTTTGAAAATATTGAATCCAAGGGCAGTAACTCTGATAGATTTCCTTTATTTTTCAAACATTTTGTATATTTTTTAAAGAAAGTTTTATGAAATTGTTATGAATACTATTATATCGTTTTAACCAGTTTTTGTGAAATTTTGATAATACTGTGTAAGGAAAATTGCAATTTGCTGACGTTGATGACAGGTGTACATCTATGAGTGCTAATTGATAAAACAAAATTCATTAATACCGCAACATAATTATTTTACAGGTTTATCAATACTTGTAAATCCCTCCATTTTTTAAAAATTGAAATGCAGGAATATGTGTGACAAAGTTTTTCAAAAATTTCAACTAAGTTGTTTTAGACGTTGAATTTGCAGTATTATCCTTTAATTTATATGCTAATAAATTACAGTATTTTTCGATAACTTTTTATTGACGCACAGCCTAGAATCGTTAAAGCGTCCAAACATTGATCGACCAATTCAATGAACAATTTGTAGGAAACCCGCACTTTCAACGCTGAAGCCCCTTTTATTGTTTACACCCGCCAGGTACAGGTATACAGACATACATGTACATCCCATTTTGCGTCTGTGTAAACAATAGCTTTCACACTTGTCACTCCATTGACCACAGATCGCCGTTATATTCGCCGCTTCCACGAGTAGATATCAACGTTATAAATCTTCAAATTTTGTATTTTGTTTTTATTTAAAAGTTTTGGGGGGGGGGGGGGTATTTATTGGGGCGACGACCGTCGCCTCTGTCGTTTCTTTGCCGACGCCCCTGTAGTAAATCAGAATTAAATATATACATGTAATGACGTACAACTGACATCGGATCTTGCTTTGAAAACAATTAATTATAGGTACATGACAACGTCACAGAATAAAAAATACATTCAGTTACTATGTATTAAACGGTAAATAAATGTTATGTTAACTGTGTACAGTGACTTGTATACAGGTAGGTTTTGTTTACAATTTTTAAAAAAAACCCAGATATACTTTATTCCTATAATACTTCTACTTACCATTGATGAATCAAAATGTTAGCCTACGAAATGTATGTTATATATGCAATACAAACCATTTACATGCATGGGCAATAAGGCAAAAATATCAATGCGATCCGTCCCACCAGAGTGCTTTTATACAGAATTCACCAATAAAATCACACTCCCCCCTCTAACATTGACTAGCCTGTATGTAGTTAATGGAGATTTAAATATAAATTATGGAAGATGAATTCTTTTACGATTCAGTTGATAGCTAATAGGTCGTGTTTTATTTGAATTTGGTTTACATCAAATGAGACGCATGAGTATTAGTATGTATGGAAACCTACGAGATGTTTGATATTGCATAGAAGCTAAAGTTGATAAAACTCTCACAATATTTTGTTTGTTATTTTACGAAGATCGGTTATTACCAATAGTCAGCTACCAGATATAGAGTTACCGAGTTTGAAAATTATTACCTATCAGGTTTATTTCTAAAGATGACGAGGAGTCGTATGAAATTTCATGCTAAATTTTCCCCAATTACATAACTTTGCAATGCAAAATACAAATAAACTTTTCCAGCTGAGTGTTTATTTTGAAAATGATTCGGATTGAATTCAGACCTTCATTCATTTCATATACCATCCATTTTGAGGTATCAGCGAATTTTAAATTTGATTCGAATTACCCTGAAATTTCAACATTTGTGTGAATACCGAAAGGAACTTTGTGTTTGTGCTAAATATCTCACGAATTTACGACTATAAATATGGCAAGAAGTGATATAGGGTGTCTTGGTACGCGTCAAAATTTCAGATATCTCTCCAAAGGAAATCAGTTACTTATACATTTTGATTAGCGGTACAAAGAAATTTCAAGATCAGTGTGAATACCTTAAAGGAACTCTCTGGTTATATTATATATTTAACTAACTTACAAAATACGTATGGCGAGTAATGATATTGGGTATCTTGACAAGTTGTATTGGTAAATCGATGTAAAGAACCAGAGCCACGAATAGCCAAAAATGGCCCTTAGTCAGAACATGATATTATTCTCGGGGACAGAAACCAAGAATATCTATTTTTCAAATATGTTATCCTTTTTCCGATATCTTTTCATTTTTTTTACTTATTGACCTTCAAAGTACCCATTGTTTTGGCCAGATTGTTATTGACGTCGCAATTTTGCAACGTAACGTCACAATTTTACAACGTTTCATGTACTTTTACGTGAAAGTTCTCTAGGTATAAAAGTGAAACAAAAACACTGTTCAGTGCAATTTAATTATGATATTGTAAATATTTAAATCTGTCTATGTTAATTCTATATTAAAACACACACCTATATAGTATAATTGTACATCTCTTTCTCCTCTCTCTGTTTGTCTCCTTCCCTCTCTTTATATTTTTTAAAATTTTATATATGAAACCATTCAACAGTTTTAAAGTAATATTAATTCAGTACCTCTTTACTTAGCTTTGTTATTTATGTATGACATGAAGATAAACCCAATCCCAGTATTTTAACTGTATAACCATTTATTGCACATACCGATATTTGGGGGGGGGGGGGGGGGGGGGGTCTTAAAATGTACACGAAAACACGGTGGATCCAACCGTTGACTTACGAATAAGATCTATTGACCTATGTGTGTGCGTTTCGATATTACATGTAGTTTATGTTGCATATTGATCACTTCTTTTAACAATCTTTTATAAGTTTGCGGATTTTTATTTTTATTATTTATTGGGGGGGGGGGGGGTGTTATTATTATCCCGCATGTACATGTAATCACGCCAATAACAGTAATATCCAGGCTTCGGACAGCGGCGTTATTTCAGACGCACTTTGCTACATGTACAACTTTGGACAGTGAGTAAACATTTTAATCCTATGTTTCACACTTTTATTTGTGTTTTGCTATATAGGGAGTTACGTTTATGATGTGTGTGTGTGTGGGGGGGGGGGGGGGGGGGGGGGGATAGGGAAACTGTTACAAAAGTAGCCGTACATGTACAGAATAACACATGAACATTTAGTTTAGCCATATGGATATAATTTATTTTACATTAGGCTAAGAAAATGTTCACGTAAAATATGTTCCATTTATCTAATTTCATTAGTTTACTATCGGGATCATTTATTACAATAATATCTAGACCTGTGTGTATTTCAAAATGCCTTAATTATTATCATTAACTCCATAACATCTATGAAACGAATTAATTAATTAAAAAGTCTTATTCTGATACTGCTACATATAATAGAACCAAACTCCCTCCTCGCATATATTTGGTTAGTGTGCAAACAAAATTAAGCGGATGTTATTTTCACATAAATAGAAACAAGAATTTTATCAATCAAGGGGTTAACACCATAAAATTTGCTTATCTTAACACTTTCACATTTCTTCCTGTCATTAGGTTTAGTTCTTATCTTACATAAAATGCATGAGGGAAACCTTTTTCCGTTATCAGACACTTCCTAAGCAGGACAGTGGTTTAATAATGTGTTCAGTTCTTCCTGCTGTAATGCTTAGTAATATTTTACTTAATTATGTAGGATAATATATTTAAAAAATAAATACATAAACTTTTACTTCAGGAACGAGTGTGATTCATATATTCACCTCTACTTTAATCAGTATTAATGATATCGTCTTCTTTTTTCCATTTGTCTTTTTTATTTTGTTCTAAGATTTGTGGTTTTGAATATTTGCTGTTAAGACTGAATTTTTCATGATAAATATAATTGAAACAATGAAATATACACTATTTTCGTTAACATTCTTTTTACATTATCTTTTTTTTTCATTTTCGAATTATTCATTATTATTATCCCTTTTTATTAACTGCCTTGTATTTTTGCTAATTAGATCAAATGTAATTCTGTTTGTCAATGAATTTCATTTAAAAGCAAAACAAGATCCATGTTGCTAGATATATTTTTCGTATTCATATTTGTATGTATTTCTATATATTGATTTCTGACGGATGAAATATGCAATGGACCGGAATAGCTGTGTGTCGAAATATTACGGTACCCGATAACGTATGTCCAAATCGGTTGTAACACGTAAACAACGGAACGAATGTTGTAGATCTGTAGCTCTGAGACTTGTAGCCTACTGTCTATTCTTTATATTGTTATGTGTACGCCTAAAAAAAATTCTGGTACCCATATATTATACTATAACTTTAGAAATCATTAAACAATACGGGATAGGCCAATATATCTTCGCATCAAAGTAGCCTATCGAGTTGGGCACCCCTCGGTCCCCCAAGTCTTTATATGTACTGCGACAGCGATTTCAACATGCTCATCAGTGCCAAGAAAACTGAATGCACGGAGATGAAACATGTGAAGCTAGATATTTATTAAATTCAACGGCCTTCAGATAATTAAAATATATATAGTGTGATAACGTATAACGAAAAGGTGCGGCGCAGACGATGGGTGGATCTCGATTGTATCTGGAGTGGATTGGAGGACATAGCTTCGTAATTGGTTGATCAAATAACTAAAACTGTTAACTAGTGCAAGGTTTTTGTAACTATCCCTAACATGGTTACATAGATATTCAAGTTCATAAATTGAGCATATAATCTATTTAAAATTTTGGGGGCAAAATCGATTGATGTACATAGCCCGATTCCGACGATGGCGCGGATCCGGTTTTATTTCAATAATATTGTTTGAAATAATCCTATTTTATTAACTTTGAATAATTACTGGTTTCGTAAAAAGACAATGGAACAATCCCCAACTAAAATTTTAAATATTACGATTTGTATTAAACCTATAGTTTGGAAAAGTATTCGGATTCCGTGCATGGAATGTGAAATTCCGGTTATTTGCAGAACATAAAAAGTAAAAATTCACTTATCCCCCAGGCCTCGATCCAAAAAAACTCTTAACTTCTGTGCAGTATGTAATATACTGATTTACAATTCATTAAGATTTATTGGATCGATGCCCGGGGGTTATACAATTTTTTGGTGCATATTGTTGGAAATTATCAGCTTTTACAAAAATAACACAACTGTTATGGGTTCTGCATGTTATAATTTCTATATGCGTGAATTTTCGCGGAAAAACACACTGGATTGATAAAGAAGAAGGTCTAAGCTATTTCATACCATGATGAAATATTGGAATGAAGATACTTTATTTTACTCAAAATCACAGGGCCATATTTGGGTATTCGTGGCTCTTGTTCTTTGAAATTCATTACTATGTTTGCAAAATGTGGCTTGGATCAGCACATGATTCATGTGCTGCCTTTTATGCAAACAGCTAACCGAAAATCTTTCAAATATATAAGTTTATTTGGTATACTCCATTATGATGGTGAAAAACTACAAACGGAAAAATACACGAATTGTACACACATTGTTTCAATAAAGGAACAAGTCAGTTGAACATGTTGAGTGATTAAAATACTTGAAAACACAGAAATATTCATATCAATCAAAATACACATAATTCCTAGTTCTTAAGAAAACGTGCAAACATCTCATGTTTAAAGCCTTTGATACATACATGTATAGATCAACACATAAAATATTTGAAACAATATTTCACAAGTAGAAACACGATTTTCAAGTTTGACAAAATTCTAAAAACAAATTTACTAAATTCATGGCATGCAACTGCGCACCATACAAATAGGAAAAAAAACCGCGAAAAGGGATACCTTACATGTTGATTATTTTCTCAATAAAAATCAAAAAACAGAGGCTTGGAATATGCGTTAATTAAACGGACCTAAAATTATCACAAACACAGGAAGAGAACTTACTGTGTGCGCTGAATAGAGCGAATGGAAAGGTGATGATAATGTTACCGTCTGACAGGACAAACAATTGAATACAAAACGGATTCGTATAAACTCAACATCACAAAACATCAACCTGCCATTGGGTGAAACGTTCTCTGACGTTTTTCATACCAATTGGGACCGTTCTTTTCACACTCATTTTTACTATGCATTATTACTCCCTTTATCTGATCAATATAAAGGACTCACAGCGGATGTGATCGATCGACAAGGGATGCTTACTCCTCCTAGACACCTGATCCTACCTCTGGTATATCCAGAACCCCAAGTATGCCTTACTCTTACTTTTGTGTTCTTAATAGGAGCTGAGATTTGAGTGATATTTTTCTGTTCACAAAGATATTATGTTTACAAGATTGGGACTTCATTCCAACGCTCCGATAACATTGGGAAAAGCAACCTATTTTTGAAAAACCGAGGTGTTTCTGATGTCAGCTTTATCGATAGACATTTGAATATACATGTATTTTGGACTGAAATTAACGGAGGATACAGACACATTTCGATATGCTTGCTTTACTTCTATAATGTGTAAGATAGATGTTCCCCATACTTAAAAACATCGTAAAAACCTGAGAAAACATGGATGGAGAGTGGAAGTTTATGTGACCTTCGTGTAGGTCTTGTAATGTTATTTTTAACCTTCTGATAGATGCTCTAAATCAAATGTCAAGAAATGCTAACCTTACATATAATCTCCCAAACGTACATGTAGTCCTTTTCTGTCCCTCAATACCCTCTTCTTTCTGTGATTTATAATAGCATATGTAATCGATATGTTTTAATTTATTCTCAAAACTTTGAAACTTTGTGAAACGGGCTGTAAGCTTATGAAGCTTGTGTCAGTTTGTACAAAACGCATTTCTGGTGTTAGGTTGTGTAAAACGCATGCATAACGCTCATCTAACTTAAGTGGAACGTATCAAAGGCGTGTTGGAACACACTTTGACGAGCAATTGACGCATCTCTTTTCGCCAAAGTGTGCCAACTTGTAATCCGAATTTTTTTATCCGGCTTTGCTCGGTTCTTTTTTCGTTATTGTCACTGATGCTTCCGTGCGTGCAGCACGCAGATCTTTCCTTGGCTCCGTTCTGTACAGGGATACTGTCTTGTTACCATTTTTGTTTATATTTAAAGTAATCATTCCATAGTTTTATTCTTATATACTTTGGACAATGCACCTGATCAATTCCTGCGGCAAAGTTGTTATATTTCGGTTGAATATGTTTTATTAATCATTATTTTTACAGCGTGTTGCTCTGTTTACCTGATCAAGATATAAGGATCACGGTGAGTGTGACCGTTCTACAGGGAATACGTACTCCTCTTGGGCACCTGATCCCATCTCAGCTATGTCCAGGGGTCCGTATTTACCCTACTCTTAATTTTATATTCTTTATATGAGATTGATCAATGTTCATTATCTTTACCATCCCGTGGGGATCCGGGTTAGAATAGGTCCTCAGTACCCCTTGCTTGTCGTAGAAGGCGACTAAATGGGCGGTCCTTCGGATGAGACCGCAAAAACCGAGGCCCCGTGTCACAGCAGGTGTGGTACGATAAATATCCCTCCCTGATCAAAGACCATAAGCGCCGAGCATAGGCCAAAATTTTGCAGCCCTTCACCGGCAGTGGTGACATCTCCATGAGTGAAATATTCTCGAGAGGGACTTTAAACAATATTCAATCAATCAATTTTCCTTTTTGCAAATCCTGTCTATCTATATGAAATTGATTTATACTTATGTAAGTGCATTGTGTTAAATTTATTGCTACATTTCGGAATTTAATTATGTGCATTGTACATCGAATTTACTATTTCTTTCTTTACTGTATATTTTCACTATATGTGTATTCAGTCTCTGAATTAAAATGCTAAAAAGTGCTGTTATGGAAACAGCAGACATTACAGAAGTGGACGTGGTGAGAGCAGAACTCGTTTTATCTGTGCAAAGTACATATCTAAATAAACTCAGGAATGATTGTGAATATTCGGTCTGTATTTTATGAACGTGTTAAATGCGTTTCTTACATTTCTAAAACTGATGTCGTAAGACAAACATTAAGTACATACTTACATCCAAACGCGTTGATTAAACCTTCGATTTAAGTTGTAGATAAGGTACAGTTGTAAAAGTACGTATTCAGTGTAGGTTAGACGTACGTTATACCTACACTTTATAGATTTCCAGTACGCTGCCGACTTGTTGCAATACAGCAAAGGCGGATCCAGCGCCGGCGCCCCCCCCCCCCTTTGAATTTTTTTTTTACAATTACAAACGCCCACAAAAGAGCAAAATATACGTATGTAGACGTTATATGTTCATTATCTAAATGAAAAAGAACCCACTTCCTTATTGGCACAATTTCGTTAGCTTCCGGGGGCTTCGCCCCCTGCACCCCCGTCAGTGCAAAGCTTCAAGGCAACCCCAGCCTTCTACTGCCCCCCCCCCCGGTATGAAATTACTGGATCCGCCACGGTACAGGACAAACTTTCATGTAATGTGAGTGGAAGTGTGCATTTCATACCTGTTGCGTACATCCAACTTTAAAATACGTTGGCATATTTTGAGAATTTTATACATTCACAAAAGTTTAGGTCGAATTCAGACATTCAGTGTGATCGTAACTTGTTCAAAACTTACTACAAACGTACTCAACATATGCAGCATGTTTGCTTTGTCTTTCAAATGTCTGCAAACAAAAATGATATTCGTACTATGGTAGTGTAACAGCTGTTTAAATGCTACATGACACGGGGAATCCTTACTCCTCCAAGGCATCTAATCCCACCTTTGGTGTGTCCAGGGGTCCGTGTTTGCCCAACTCTCTATTTTGTATTGCTAAAAGGAGTTTTGAGAGTGATCACGGTTCGTCATCTTCACCTTTCATGTTTTATCATTCTTAATTACCTTAACATCCGAAAATTTTGTTGATGGAATACAACTTTACATAAAAACTCGTTTTACTAAAACAAAAAAGAAAATACATTCCGAAATCAATTCATATCAAGAATACTGTGTAGTTTGTATCGCTTATTTTGCTGGATAATGTCACATTACAATTATAGTAGTTTCCCATAGACCTGAACCTCACAAACTTGAAGTGTAGTAGTTGTTCCAGGTTCCAAGTGCAATTCTATTGTTACAAAGCGCCCCCTGGCGAGTGATTCACACAGAACGGAAATGCGGTCATGTGTATCGGTAGGACCTGGATAGAAACCACAAGTGTGGTTCTCGTCATCATTGGAAACAGTTACCATTGCATTTTTAAATCTCCCAGGCTCTAATAATAAAACAGTATAAATTACATAGTGTTCAGATTCATAATTAACGAGCATAGTTACAAAGAGATATGATATAGAAATTTCCGGTGTAGTAACCCTTTCATTCCGAATGATACAGTGTTACCATGATAACGGTTTGTCTTGATATTCAGGAGACAAATTTGATACATTCAGAGTCTGTAGAATACTATGTTTAAATCGTTAAGGTAACCGATTCGTGAGTTACTTTTTAATATGACAGACATATAATTACAGTATGCTTTGTGACGTACCGCAACAGTCTTGCCTGGCGTAGATCAATACATTCAGAATATCAAACATCTGTTGAAGATCTATTTTAAACCAGGGGTTATACTGAAATATTGAATAAGCGAGCTTGGTTTGACCCATGGGACACACAACCACACCATTGACTGCATTTTCTGGCAAAAGATCGTCGTTATAAGTAGAACTCATGGATGTCAGCTTTTGAAGTGCAACTACAAAATAGAGAATGATCTTTTTACTTTTCTATATCGTAAAGGAATCTCGAACTAAAAATACCCATTATAACACATTCCATTATCACCTGCATATGGTGTTAATATGACTCAACTGATTTGGTACGCAAGAGCTTGTTCTGCGTATAGTCAGTTTTTAAATCAAGGCAAGCTACTGACAAACAAGTTGATGGTACAGGAGTTCCAACATTCTCGATTGAAGTCAGCATTTTGTGAATTCTATGGTCGTTATAAAGATCTAGTTCGTAAATACAACCTATCATTGGGTCAAATGCTGTCTGACGTGTTTCATACCGATTGTTAGGTCGTTCTTGGCACATTGATTTTGACTACGGATAACTCCGTTTCCTTGATCAGGATATAGGGCTCATGGCAGGTGTGACCGGTCGACAGGGGTTGCTTACCCCTCCTAGGCACCTGATCTACCTCTGGTGTGTCCAGGAGTCCGTGTTTGCCCAACTATCTATCTTGTATTGCTTATAGGAGTTATGAGATTGACCCCTGTTCGTTATCTTCACCTTTCAAGCAGAACTATAGCTGTAGAACTGTAGCTCTCTGACAAAATATTGTGATGGAACAGAGAGCTGTATCAAAAAACAAAATCATTTGAAGCTGTGGGTTTTCGGGTCGCATGGGGCTTTAATGAATATTTGAAGGTATGTTTGGACAGACGTATAGTAGGAAAATATGTTAAGAATTTGTTTAATGCAAGGTGAAGATAACGAACAGTGCTCAATCTCATAACTCCTACAAGCAATACAAAATAGATAGTTGGGCAAACACGTACCCCCTGGACACACCAGAGGTGGGATCAGGTGCCTAGGAGGAGAGATGTATCCCCTGTTGAATATCAGATTTATGAGACAACAACACATGAATACGACGATATCTGGCTTCAACCGTGCGCAACTTTTTTTGTACTGTAAATCGAAGGTTTTTATTAGGGGTGGATCTGTAGCTCTCTGTTCCGCCAAAATATTTTTCAGAGAGCTGCAGCTAGCAGTACTATTAAGGCAACAAATGGAGTAACTATGATAATGAATTCATACTAAATTCGACGGATAAATTACAATTCATATAATATAAACCTTTAACTTGTTTTCTTTGTTAAATAACAAATGTTTTGAGTTTGACAAGTCTTTTACAGATTAAAACACATTCCGAGAACTCGTAGAGAGCTTATTCGGAATTATGAACACCGTTCCGTGCGTTTTTTTAATTCATTGTGCTTGACATGCTTTCGGTAACGGAAATCTTGCAGTATGAATGACTACGACCTATTATTAATTAACAGCGGTGAAAATAAACCTGTCAATGTTTTGAAAGGTATTCAAAAAAGAAACATCAAGTGACAATCATATCTATTGATTTCAACCTATACAAATCAAATCTAAAGTTATACAATCGTACGTTACTGTTATAATGATGTTAGAACAGTTATTGGTCCACAGCCCCCGTGGGGACCCGGGTTAAATTAAATCCACATTAGCCCCTTCCTTGTCGTAAGAGGCGATTAAATGGGACAGTCCTTCGGGTGAGACCACAAAAACCCGAGGCCCCGTGTCACAACAGGTGCAGCACGATAAAGATCCCTCCCTGCTGAATGGCCATAAGTGCCGAGCATAGGCCTTAATTTTGCAGCTGTTCCCTGGCAATGGTGACGTCTCCATATGAGTGAAAAATTCTCGGGCGGTACGTTAAACAATATACATGTACATTCAATCAGTCGTAACTACAGGGTAGTAAAATTACGCTATGCCCGACTCATTTCGAAAAGTATAATATAAGATAATCTAAAATGAACAGAGCATGTTTATCATATAAAACTAAAATAATACTGATGCTACAGTGTATATATCACATCTATGCACAGTACATATTTGTCTTCTGTAAAAACTGATTTATTACTTGTTAAACATGGAATGGCTATTGTCAAGCAACTTCAAGTGTATAATTTCATTAAATTACATCAATATCAAATTAAGTACGTAATTCAAAAAGCTTAAAAAATAGCATTTATCTCATACATTACGTTTATATATGAAAAATCAAAGTGAGGCAAACAATAGGTCTATTTGTTTGAATACTTTTGTATATAAGAAAACTAATGAATTCAAACAGATGTCGTGGACAAGTATGAGAGACACATGAATTGATAAATTAATAAAAGCTATACTCTTCTGTACGATTCTATTGTTTAAAATGAATGACAGAGCGTCAAGAATGTCGGTGGATTGACACATTGGTATTGTTTACTTCAAAGCAAAAGCTCTCAATCAGGGTCAAAACAACGCAAACTTAGAAAATAGAATAGATTGCACAAGTGAAAACAAATAACCATGTCAACATTAATGGCAAAGCAATTAAATACAAGTGCTCGAGAATACTTTCCAATAGCGTTGTATTCTATTTCGTGATAACCCACCTTCATATAAAATTCAGTGATACAAAGGTTAACCAACTATGATTTCGCCATTTAAAAATACGTCACACTCTGATAAGTATATTCATCATAAATCCTTTTAAAATTTAGTTAGTTAAGAAATGTAGGGATAGAAATACGTGTAAAACATTGTTATATAAATATTTCATTAATTTCTTGTTTGAAATATTACATTTCTGCAACATTAAATCTTTCCATGAATAATTCAAAAAATGTAATTAATTGAACACTCCGGTGGTACCCCACAACTATATCGGGTTCCCACTCTTGGTCCATCGGCCTTCTGGCTGAATAGAGAACATATAATGAGTTTACTATATTCATTAGAGTAAAGACTCAGATTTCAAAAACATAATATAATTAGAAGTGAAATGGACATATGTACATACTCGATGAAGTGGCAGTTACGGCCAAATATTATATGTACAAGGATATTTTTTAAAAATGGTGGTATAGAGGGATATCCGGAGTACCGACCAGAGGTATTAGGGCAAACCGGTGACCTCGTTTTAGCACGAAAGCCGACGTCCCAGATTGTGACATCAACAGACCAAAAGGGGCCCGACCGATCTACTTTACCCCGTTCTACCAAATTGCTCCACGGTGAGTCATACCAGTACCTCCCCCTGGTATTCCGGAACTGGGGTCTTCCCTTCCAGTTAAGAAGGTGGCGAGGACACTAAGACTGCACTCCTGTGTGTCCCCATTAATTTGAATCAAAACTTTTTCACATGAGCCACTATACATATCTTACTACTTCATATGAGACAGTATTTGCTCATACGAGCCACATTAGTCCCTTTGTCTTTGTATGACAGATGGGCAGGAAACAACAGGTCAGATCGGACGGACAATTTTCTGTATAATATCCCCCAGACCTACCACATACATCGATATGATGTACCCTAGTAAACCAGCATTCCCATCCCCAACCTCATCTAAATATAGCTAGACCCAGTTCAGCAGGTTGAGGATAAAATTGCCCAATTTGTTGATGAATATCTGCAAAGCTGCCCTGATGTTGTTTAAGAAAATTTCCTCCCCAGCTATGCGAACAGCTTGCGTGTGCCAGGTACCTGCAAAGTAGATGCCAACCCCCCCCCCCCCAACAACCCCCTTCGTCCCCAAGCGTTATCTGTGTGTAATTGCAAGTACGAATCTGATGTTCATGTGAGACAGGAAATGACTGAAACCCTGTTGAAGTTTGCTAGGAATTCTTCCCATATCCTAAGGTCTTCCTTGATAGAAAGATTGTTTCTGATCTTATGATGTGTTTCAGTAATGCCAATGGTAACGTCAATTAGACTCTGAAGAACCTCTTCATGGTGTTACCATTTTACATGCCAAGTGTAGCAGCCCAATGAGTGACTGAAATTAATTAAGGGTAGCTTTTTTTACTCTCAAGGAAGACTTGAATGCGCTATTTGAGCAAATTGAGCTTGTCCTGAGGAATCTGATGATTATATTCACTGTGTTTAGCTTTATTCCTAAGAAAATAAGGGTTGTAATTGGGTTTGTATTTTTTTTTCGAGAGCAATGGGCACGCCTATATCTTGACAACTTTGTTTGAATTCTGACAGAGTAGACTGACACTGGTTTGAATTTGGGGTGTCCATTAAAAGGAAGTCGTGAGAATCACGTGTCCTATTTTGAACTATCCAATGCATTGCCAAAGCGAATCTTTCCCAAGTTGCACTGCTAACGATGCCCCAAATTGTAGCGTTTATCATAGCAGCACTTGTTTTGAAACTTGATTCCCAAAAGATCAATATCTGAGGGAGCTACGGGTATTAAGCGAAAAACAGATTTAATGACTTAGCTTAGCCATACTCAGGGAAGGATAGGTGGTGTATTAACCAAACATTCCTATCCTTTTGGGGTACTAGGCCTAATGGTGAAACTTGTTGTGAGTGGAAGGGGGTGAATCAAAAGGGCCCCAAGTCGCTGGAAAAGTACTTTCTGAATTTTTTGTTGAGCTAGTTGAGGATTTAGTAATATACTTTTTAGATTATTGGAATTCCTTGGGCGCCTCGGTCCTTGATAATGTAAGCTAAAACCAGATTAGAAGCTTTATTGCGATAGTTGTGTAGGTACCAGGTAATTGGCAGTTGGTTGACATCGATGGGTTTATTCCTAGTGTATATAAAGTTTGGTAGTTATTTTGTTGGTCGGCACTTTGATGCTGGATGGTCTACACCTCACTTGTTGCATTTGTGGCTGAACCTACAATTTGGTGCAAATTGACAACTTATACATGTACCTGCGTTAAACAACCTGAAAAATAAGGTACTGACATTTGTTTTGGCTTGGAAATGATTGACAACAGACTCGTGATACATGTTCAGGGCCGCTGATATTTTCCCCGCGGGTTTGGTGGGATAAGTGTCGTTTGTTATATATGAGTCACAGCTCAGAGTTAATTCCCCACGAAGACTGCGGGTCAGCTTGCTTTTTCAAGCGAAATTGTTCGTCGAATCGGGACCAACCCCGACGACCTGGACGCGGCCAGCCTGATCTCCCGCATGTATTTGAGGAATTCTTGGGCTCTAGTTCTGAATTTCTTTAGCATGATACTGGTAAAAATAATGAAAGCCGATGACCAGTTCTCAATTGACAGAAAGGGCTTGACAAGGCACTTAACACCATTTCGGATATTGATTTGGCCTTGGGTTTCAAGATGGCCATACAATTCCCGCGCTAACTTAAGCAGTAATGAAAGGTCATAAAATTGCCCTCCCAAATTTGGTTTTTTTGATTTTAACGGGACATGAAAGCTCACCAGATTGAAAGAACTGTTTATTGTTGGCGCTTAATATTCCGCGAGTGAGAAATTGGGTCCCGTGAAGTCGAAAGCCGGTAGGGAAACGTCAATGGAGAAATGAGACATTGTTGGTGATTTAAATCGAACTCATCTGACGGATTAACCGTGTTGCTTGCCTGCAGGTCCTGGATGGAAGGATTTTTGTTCGTCTCCGTTGGTATTGCTCCCCCGCTGCACTGACTGACAACGGCGGGTACCGTTCATGTGAGCTTCGATGTGGCTGTGGCCACGCTGTTACGTCCCCGAGCTGGGGACACCAATTGTCTGTTTCTTTCGGCCGCTCATTGTCTCGTCATTATAGTGCGCACTGGTGGTAATATGATGGCAAACTTGATGTTCGAAGTAGTCAGATTACACAAAAGAGACATGGTCTTGGTTGATTCTGTAGGAAAAAACGTGACCGGTCTGCTGGTAGGTGAAAACGGAAGAGGTGGGTAATGGGCTATTTTGGTTGAGTCGTACTTGTTTGTGTTTTATACGCATAAGTCGTACCACAAATTTTCTGGAACTAGTAAAGCCACCAAAGCGACAGCACAAAGTAATATACACAAAGAACTTCGGTCAATTAAGCTGGATTATTTGACAGTGAATTCAAATGATCCCCATTGTTGTTGTTTTATTGCCTCCCTGATAGAATTTGCTTTTATTTTGATACTCAATTTACTCTTATTCAAATGAGTACAAAACCAATAATTTCAAACGAATTTATTGAGAATTGCTTTATCTATGTATGATACAAGTTTTATTTTTCTACAATGTTGGACGTCTCATAACGACGTTTTGCTTTACGAATTTTTGGGTAAACCCTCGTATATGTTCGTCGAAGTTGAATATATTATTTCCATTGAACATATTACAGCTGCTATTACAGATAAAAAAAATAGTATGACTATCTTTATGGCACATTATCAAATACGATACTTTGTATGTTGGCGAATTTTTTTTGTAAGGGCAGATTTTGGTCAAAACCATACCTTGCTCTTTCTCTATGCAATGATAGTCAGTTAAAACCTGAGTGGATGAAAAGGTGAATGTAACGCAGTGATCAATCTCAAAACTCCCACAAAGAATACAAGTAAAGAACAGGCAAACACGAACCCCCGCACATATCATGTTTTGGATTATGCGCCCGGGAGGAGTAACCATCCCCTGTTGACCGGTCACACCCGCCGTGAGCCCTATATGTTGATAAGGTAAACCGAGTAATCTGTACTCAAAATCAGTGTGCAAAGAATGACCCAACTTTTGTTATGATACACGTCAGACGGCATTTGACCAAATAAAAGGTTGCATTGGTAGATGAAATCATGATAAAGACCGTAGTGAAATGCTGACATTAGACGAGATTGAAGTCAGCATTTCGCAAATTCTATGGTCATTATAAATATCTAGTTCTTCAATACAACCTATCATTGGGTCAAATGCTGTCTGACGTGTTTCATACCGATTGTTAGGCCGTTCTTGGCACACTGATTTTGACTACGGATAACTCCGTTTACCTGATCAGGATATAGGGCTCATGGCGGGTGTGACCGATCGACAGGGGATGCGTTCTCCTCCTAGGCACCTGATCCCACCTCTGGTGTGTCCAGGGGTCCGTGTTTGCCCAACTATCTATATTGTGTTGCTTATAGGAGTCATGAGATTGATCACTGCTGTTATCTTCACCTTTCACGAGACTGTTGAAACTCTGTCTGCAATACGATTACGTATTTTCGCAAGATAACACAAAGAACTGATGGATGATTTCAGCGAAATGCAGGACATGACTTTGAGTGCATTTATTTACAGCATATTTGATTATATCAGAGGTGTGTGTAGCTTTCGAGGAAGTATTATAAACTCGGTATTTTGTATTTCGGTTTACGTCAGTTGTTTCTGAAGATAGTAAATGTTTTCGAGAAAACGAAAAGACCAAGGTAACGAACAGTGATCAATCATAATTCCTATAAGGAATGCAAAATTAGGAGTTGGGTAAACACGGACTCCTAGGTATACCAGAGGTGGGATCAGGAGGGTAAGCATCCCCATCAGCGTGTAAAGAACGGCCGAACAATTGGTCTGAAACACGTCAGACAGCAGCTGACCCAATGAGAGGTTTTATTGGTAAATTAGATCGTTATAACGACCACAGAATTTACGAAATGTTGATTTTAAACGAAACTGTTGAAACTCCTGTAACAATAACTTATTTGTCAGTAGCCTACTTCGATTTAAAACCTGCTCATACGCAGAACAGGCTCTTGTGTATCGAATTAGTTGAGATACATACACACCATAAGCAGGTGATAATGGAATAATGCTACATAAATATAGGAAGTTGGCAATAAGGAACCTGAAGTCATCTCATTTGTCATAAAGTTGTGTGATTAGTTTGCCTTTAACATATATGTTCAAGAAAATATCTAAGTAGAAAACAGATGTGGAAGACTCTGTGTTGTCTTTTATTTTGAGTTCACTCGGATATATCGAATCGGAATATCAATGAAAATTATTATTATTAATAGATAACACGTCGAAAAATCTAAATATCGAGTTGAAGGCTACAGCAAGAGATTTCTTTCTTGTCATGTAGAAGCTTTGGAATAAATTCTGCCTCATCAGAATATAAAAAGAGGGCAGCTTATAAAGGAGCACAATTTGTGACCATGGGAATTCCAACAGACGGTTGGAAGACATGGTCACCAAAGACTGAAGATATTGTGAATGATAAACGAGCTTTTCTAAAACACCTTCGAAAAAAAATTACAAGATCATATGATAAGATCAAGAGCAAGGTGGATAGAAGAAGGGGAGAAAACTACTAAAGATTTTTATCACTTAGAAGTTATATATCGTATTAAGGTAAGGTTTGCAACAACGGGGAGATAAATCTAGAGATAACTCATTGCACTTCACACTTTATGACGTCATAATGAAAAAATGCGTCACGATATAGTTGTATCGTGGGAAAATGTCATAATATTTACTTGTTATCTACTGCCAAATGCCAAGCGGCATCTGTGTAAGTTTCCATGACAAAATAGTAATTATGTTTCTCAAATGATCATTTATAAATTATTTTCTTTGATATTATAAAAGTCTACATTTTTTGTATATAGTATACGCTACGGTAATTTCCATTTTATGTTGTGACCTTGAAATCGCCCCTAATGGGCATCGGCATTTGGAATACTGATGATGGAGAAAGTCAGTTGTTTGTAAACAACGGCATGGCTCTGGTAAAAGATGATAATCGGTACCGGTTGCTGATATTTTGCGTGAAACCATGAGATGATCATATGTAATCTGATCTGCGAATCTTGTTAGGGAAAGTAGGATTTATTTTAATGCTGTAATAATCGGTCATTGTTTTCCGACATTAATGAAGCTAGGAATTTTTATGACATTCCCAAGCATTTTTATCCCACCCACCCCCACTCCCCTTCAAAGAAGAGGGGCATATTGGTTTGCACCTGTCGCTCGGTCGGTAGACCACATGTTGTCTGCTCAATATCTTGAGAACCATTCACTTGATGATAATAATATTTCATATGTGGGTTGGTTGTGAGTAGAAGAGGACCCCTATTATTGTTTTTCAGGTCAAAGGGTCAATCTACTCTGGACATAGGAATATAATGTCCGCTCAATATCTTGAGAACGCTCTGCTTGAAAGACATCAAACTTGGCACACTGGTACATCCTAAGGAGTAGATGACCCCTATTGATTTTGAGGTCAAATGGTCGAGGGTCAAACTGGGCATAGGAATATACTGGCCATTCAATGTCTAGAGAACCCTTTGCTTGACAGACATCAAAACTTGGTAAACCAGTACATCTTCAGAAGAAGATGACCCCTATTGATTTTGAGGTCACATGGTCAAAGGTCAAGGGTCAAACTGGACATTGGAACATAAAGTCTGTTAATATCTTGAGAACCCTTTGCTTGACAGACATCAAACTTGGTACACTGGTACATTTTCAGAAGAAGATGACCCCTATTGATTTTGAGGTGAAAGGTCAAGGGTCAAAATGGTCATAGTAATATAATGTCTGCTCAATATCTTGAGAACCCTTTGCTTAACAGACATCAAACTTAGTACACTGGTATATCTTCAAAAGAAGATGACTCCTATTGATTTTGAGGTCACATGGTCAAGGGTCAAACTAGACATGGGAATATACTGTCTGGTCAGTATTTTGAGAACCCTCTTCTTGACAGACATCAAACTTGGTACACTGATACGTCTTCAGGAAAAGATGATCCCTATTGATTTTGAGGTCACATGTTTAAAGGTCAAGGGTCAAACTGGACATAGGAATATACTGTCCGTTCAATATCTTGAGAACCCTTTACTTGATAGACATCAAACTTGGTACACTGGTACATTCTCAGGAGATGATCCCTATTGATTTTGAGGTCACATGTTGAAAGGTCAAGGGTTAACCTGGACATTGGAATATACTGTCCACTCAATATCTTGAGAACCATTTGCTTGACAGACATCAAACTTAGTACACTGGTGTATATTCAGGAGAAGATGACTCCTATTGATTTTGAGGTCACATGGTCAAAGGTCAAGGGTCAAACTGGACATATAATATACTGTCCACTCAATATCTTGATGAACCTTTTGCTTGACAGACATCAAACTTAGTACACTGGTACATCTTCAGGAGAAGATGACCCATATTGATTTTGAGGTCAAAAGTCAATTGTTGAACTGGACATAGTAATATATTGTCTCCTATATTTTAAGAATTATTTGCTTGATTGACACCAAACTTGGTACACTGGTAAAGCATAAGGAGTAGACGACTCCTATTGATTTTTAGGTCACATGGTCAATTCACTCTTGACATAGGAAGATATTGTCTGCTCAATATTTTGAATTGATGATACTACTATACTTAAATGATGTGTGTGTATAACCCTTTTCAATTTTGCACCATGGGGGGCATATGTGTTTTACAAACATCTCTTGTTTAAAAAACATAAACGTGACCATGCTTTACCTATATAATTACATGCTCTTCATATTTCAATGCTATGACATCTAAATGCGCCGATCGAGCGAATTATCTTCACCTTTTATTCAAGCTAAATAATGATATTAAAGTTATTAGGGCCCCGCATGAAATGCGAGAAGCCCTATTTGTCCGTCCGTCCGTCTGTCTGTCAACACTTTCTTTGTGACACGATAACTCAAACAGTTTTCATTGTACGTTTTTCAGATTTTGTACAGAAATACTTTACAATAAGAGAAAGACACCTATAGATTTTGGAGTCATGTCACTTTATCTGTCTGTCTGTATGTTATCATCTTTCTTATTATCAACGTATCTATTTATCACTGTCTAAGGGAGATAATTCAATTTGAATTATGATATGCATTGTACTAATATAGAAAATTTACAAGAAATAACTCTACAACATTTTGTATGTGTATATTTTTGTGTTTTTTTAATGTGATATAAAATATGCTTGATGTTACATGTATATTGAATTAACACGCCATTCCCAGTCAAAAACTTTCGATCGGGATCGGAATACGAAGTCAAATGTATAATATCCGGTTGCAAAATGTAACTGCTTCAAGAAATTTGATTATGTTGTAATTGCACGTTGCACCTTAGAGAACTGTTCCTTTTAATTAAGAAAGTCACAAAATACATGTAGATACAAAATGAGTGTACCTTATTCATTAATGTTACTGAGCTTTCCTCGGTGAAAATCTCGAAATGGCGTGTTTCACTGAGCTTGTTGACGGTAAGGTCCACATTTTCTTTGTGAGTATTTTGATATTTGCTGTGATTGTTTTAGCGCGTACATGGTATGTCTCGGCTAGGAATAATGGTAACTTTCTCACCTATATCTCTCAAACGTTTCGGTTGAGCATCACTGAAGAGACATAATTTGTCGAAATGCGCATCTGGTGCATCAAAATTGGTACCGTATGAGTTTTACACTATATATGTAAAGACATATTCCACAGATTTCTATTTTTAAAAATTTAGAACACTTTTATCATATGACAATGTGTTTCAAACCGCTTAGAGCCCCGATGTCAGAATTTCCTTTTCCAAGACATCAATATGTCAAATTCATAATCCTTTTCGAATAGTATGTACCATATTTTGCAACAGTTGTCTATTTTCAATCCCCTGTTGCAATGTAATTTAGTTGTATTCTGTTGTGTTTGAGTGGATGAGTGTGTGTCAAACAGAAATAATTTAAATTTGCATCAGTCTCTCATTAATATGATTCATGATTCCTTTTTCACAAATTTGCATTTCAATGTATCTTTGAATATTATTAATTCTAAGATATATACCAGCCCCAAACATTGCTGTATCAAATACAGATGTCACTTTCCTCTAATAACCCTCAGCGGTGATCTTGCTGACCGTGTCAGTTTTCTAGTTTCCCAGTATGCTGATGATACACCCCTAACACTGGATGGTTCTGCAAAATCTTTACATGCTGCTCTTAACACCTTAGACTTTGTTGGTAAACTATCTGGTTTAAATGTAGATTGCTCAAAAACAAAAATCGTATGGATTGACTCTAAAAGCATTTCTGCTAAAGTTTTGCACCATGCATAATGAAAGCTGGATTTGGGATCTACTACCTTTACTCTACTAGGTGTAACTTTTTCAATTGTTCTTGGTGACTTTTCTGCTTTAGATTATAATTTACAACTTCCAAAACTCATTTATTCAGCAATGGAAAATACATGTTTAACCCCTATAAGTAGAGTGACTGTTGCAAAAACATTGATTTTTTTTTTTACCAAAACCTAATCATCTTTTTATTTCTTTAGCAAAAGAATTGTCTAAATTTATTTGGGGATCAAAAGTGAGATAAAGTAAAGATAACTGTAGCAACCCAGAAATATACAGCTGAGGTCTGAATATGGTTGACTTAAACAACTTTTTGATATCTTAAAAATGTTCTTGGACTAAAAGACTTGTCAATGATGTACAGGTTTTGGTAAATATTTTTGAAAGTGTATATGGATGTAAAACTTATACGGTACCAATTTTGATGCACCAGATGCGCATTTCGACAAATTATGTCTCTTCGGTGATGCTCAAGCCGAAATTTTGGAAATTCGAAATAACAATAAACTTGTAGGAGCTAAAAAGAAAACTAGAGTGCCAAAAAAAAAAACTGGAGCCAAATTCGTCCAAGGATCAGAGCTATGCATGAGGGAGATATCATCCTTAATTTTGAAATGAATTTCTAAATTTTATCCCAGGAATTAAATATACATCCGTATTTTCAAGCTAGTAACGAAGTACTTAGCTACTGGGCTGTAGAGACCCTCGGAGACTAACAGTCAACCAGCAGAGGCCTCGACCCAGGGATCATAATGTAAAACGTATACGGTACCACTTTTGATGCACCAGATGCGCATTTCGACAAATAATGTCTCTTCAGTGATGCTCAAGTCGAAATTTTGGAAATTCAAAATAACAATAAACTTGTAGGAGCTAAAAAGAAAACTAGAGTGTCAAAACAAAATGGAGCCAAATTCGTCCAAGGATAAGAGAGATGAAAGGTGAATATGGATGCAATGTTGTATCAAGTCTGTTTTATTTTTGGTAATGGATAAATGTTAGAACTTGCAAAGACTGTGACGAATACATTTTGGATGAATGTACATTGTCAAAATGTATTAAAAGTTTACGAGGAATATTAAAATCCCGCATTAGACACATCAGAACAAAAATACATACCATCTATCCTTCTGCATTTAGTAAACCAGAAGTAATAAAAGATTAGATAGGTTACATGACGAATATGTTTTGGTTCCAGATGACAAAACTTGTAACAACATTGTCTTTGTTTATAAGGCTCATTATTACAAATGTATTTTAAACGAACTTGGCATTAATTACACTTTTGGGAATCGTACTTATGCGCCAACTGTCCTTTCCAAAGATGGCTTTCTTCAAAACCATGCTTCAGTTTTAAACACATTTGATATCTCAGTCAATGGGTCGGATGAATACGAGTTACCGTACCTATACTGGATTCCTAAACTTCATAAAAACCCTTACAAAGATAAATTGCTGTATCCAGTAAACGTTCTACCAATTTCTTTTTTTCTGTTGTTAATCAAATTTGGGTTCTAAAAAAAATTCTAAAGAACTTTTAGTAAATTCACAATCGCAAAGCTTTTCTCAAATTAACGGCATTAAAACGAATGACTTTTCAACACTTTACACGACCATTCCTCATGATGATCCTTCTTCAACAAAAATGGAAAACGGAATTATTCATATCTATTCAGTATTAAGTATTAACGGCAAGCTAACAACTCAACTTGATGATAAACGGGATGATTTCAGCTTCTCCATCGTCATCTTCCCCATATTTATGTAGCAATTTTCCATATCACCTGCACATTGTGTTAATACCACTCAACTGATTCGATACGCAAGAGCGTGATCTGCGTGTGATAAGTTTTTAAATCAAGGCAGGCTACTAACAAACAAGTACAGTGAAACTTCTCCCTGAATATCGGCCGATTTTCAAAGTCCCGGCAGAAATCTTAAGATTTCCTTACAAAACAAGTCTTACAAAACCGACCACCCCTGAAAACCGGACATCGGCCACATTTTAAAGTACATTTGTTAACAAACATGTGTAATTTACCCTTATAATACCGGCCACTTTTTCACGACAAGAACATTTTGGCCAGAGTGTGATCAAGATCAAGATCGGCCAGGTGTGCAAATTGACGGACGAACCATCAAGGTTAGGAAATTATCGACCGAAGGTGTGAAAAACACGAGTGACCTCTTTAAGTGCTATTGTTTACCTCTGCTGTCAAGGGTATTAAGTGACACTTGGTTAATCCAAGTGACCCTTCCAAAATTCTGTACAAAATGTAAAAAACAGTTAGGAACATATTGAATGAATACAGTATCAACCGCCATATTGTTACACCATACTATCGTATGGATATAAGCGTTAGTTGATAAAGAACAATCCCATGACTGTTAACAATAATTATTAAGAAATGGATTAATTTTCTTGGTTTCCAAAGACTTCAAATTCTTAAGAAATATTCAAATTAGAATTCCATACTTACTACTGTACTTTTCAAAAACGTCAAAACAAATTTGTTAATGATATTAAGCGATGAATGTAAACAGAGTTTTTATAGGTAAGAGAAATTCCAATAATAGGCCTCTGTGTTTTCTTTATGTATTCTGTTATATATTTTCTGTTTAAAATTAGATGATTTCAGCGAGGATATTTCTTGGTATTTATCATTACCTGTAGGTGCAAATGGACTAATTTGATCTCCACCGATAATAGATCATAGATCACCAGACAAAGTGAACAGTACCTACTTTGTGAATATTGAGCTAAAATGCCTAAATGCTAAATTCTTGGTAAACCGGCCATCCCTCTAAACCAGCCATTTTTTCGGTCCGAGAGCCGGCCAGTTTAGATAAGTTCCACTAGTGTAGAGCTTTCAACAGTCTCGTTTAAAAACAACATTTCACATATTCTTTGGTCGTTATAACGATTTAGTTGGCCAATGCAATCTATCATTTATAGTCTGTGACTGGCGACAGGGGAAGCTTATTCCTCCTAGGAACCTGGTTCCACCTCTGGTATATCCAGGGGTCCGTGTTTGCCGAAATCTGTTTTGTATTGCTTATAGGAGTTATGAGATTGATTACTGTTCGTTATCTTCGTCTTTTGTTTACTGGAATATGGTTGTCTGTAATTACTGAATTTATGGACAAGATACATGCCCATAATTAAAACAAATCCTTGTTATTCCTATATAGTGTAACAAAATAATGAACGTTTGTTGATCATATAATGGTGTGCAAAAGATGTTAAAATTGTTGATGATTGTCTATATGAAAAGGTTTCATTCCTGTCAATATGTATTGTATGAAGCACAATAGTACTATTAGTGCAATTTCTAAGTTTATAAAAGACATGAGCTTCTCGTATGAACATTATGTTCAAGTGTATGGACCTCATTTTTGTATGTTGTTTTTTTTTTTTTGGTTTTTTTTTAAATCTTTTTACGTACAGAAAAATGCTTAAAATGAATTTATAGTTGTATAAATTCTTCAAGCAACATACCATCAAGTGAAAAATGAAACTTAAAAATATTTCAATGAGCATCATAAAGTTAATGTATGAAAAGTGAAGATAACAAATAGTGATCAATCTCATAAACCCCATAAACAATAGAAAATAGATAGTGGGGGAAACACGGACCCCTGGACACACTAGAGAAGGGATCAGGTGCCTTGGAGGAGTAAGCATCCCCTGTCAACCGGTCACACCCGCCATGAGCCCTATATCTTGATCAGGTAAACGGAGTTATCCGTAGTCAAAATCAGTGTGCCACGAACGGTCTAACAATCGGTATGAAACACGTCAGACAGCATATGACCCAATAATAGGTTGTATTAAAATGCTGACTTGAAACGAGTACTTATGACATTTAAAGAATTTGTTTTGATTTATCTGACGATTCCAGAGTCCAACAGATACAGTAGAGAATACTATAAAGAAGTCTGATAGTATTACTAAAAAATAGAATACTTGATAACGATCTGTGTTCTTTTTGCAAGTCTGAAAGTGAAACTATACAATGTGTTTTTACAGTGTATAAAAGTCATATCTATATGGAATTATCTTGATATCAAATATACTATGCCACTTCAAAGAGGATATATTTTGATATAAACTTTGCCATTTTTGGTGAATTACCATTTCAGAATTTCAATGCAGTCATTAACTTTCTTATTATCTTTACAAAACAGTGTATTTTTTAATGTTTGAAAAATAAGGATCCAAATATTTAGGGTTTGTTTAACCACTTGAAAACAAATTATTGTGTTGAAAAATTTAATTATGTTCGAAATTCTTGTATGAGCCAGTTTGATACCCAATGGACAGAGTGGAAGAATTTATTTGAAGAAAGCAGTAAATAGTTACGAAATAACATTGATTATATCAATATGTAGATTTTTAAAAAAGCATTCCATTTAATTGTGATCATAAATATGAAGAGGGTATAAATATGGGAGCGAGTGAAAAAAAATTGTGTGCACAATAATTATATTTGTAACTTATGTCATCATACATATAGATATCCACAGAAATAAAGCATGACAAAAGATATTGTTAATGAGGAACTCCAGCTTTTTTATATCAACATCGAAGTACTTTTGCGGAAGATCAGAGTGGTGTTTAACAAAGTAATTTTCTGAGTGACTGATCACTAGATATGAATATTTCCGTTGGAGATAAATAATTAAACTGCACTGCTTATCAATTTGTTAAACCTTTTGGAAATCTTTGTCAGCCAATATATGCTCCTCATAAATTATTTGCATTCCAATGAGTTCCATTACAGAAACGTGAATATTAGATATAAATTCAAAAAGAACATTCATTCATTATTCATTCATGGAATCGAAAGATTTGTCAAATATATTACAAATGAAATGATGAAATAACATCAATGAGCGTAGCTATGTTTTATAAACTGCTAGCATGTTATATACACAGGAAAATATAAAATGATTTGGTATGTATGCTGAGAATTATTAATACTGTACTTGCATGTAATATCATACTAAATATTGTAATTGTCAGGTGTGCATGCGTATGTGAGAAAGAATATGTGTGAAAGGGGTGGTGTTTTTAAGTATGCGTGACAGATAGCAAATATTTTGACTTTTGTACACATGTAAAACGTTGTTTTTTATGATTTGTTTGTGTTTCTTGTTTCTCAGTAAGGAAAAAAGTAAGTATTGCCGTATTTTATTCCAAATACCAAGAAAATAACATGTGTTTTTAAAGATTTTATGGCTCTCAGATGTATTCCTAGTTTGAAATATGAATTAATTGTACTATATATTAGTGTGTACTTTAGTATAATGAGCTTTATAAGCCAAATATCAATATGCATGGTGTTTATATTCTCGAAACTCTCGAAATATACCTAATGCCAATTAACTACAAGTGATAAAGATACTTCCCAAGAGAATTACGCTTTGCTATACTTTGTGATAACCAACCTTCATATAAAATTCAGTGATAAGAAAGAAAGCCAGTATTGATGTCGCCATATAAAAATACGTTACACTCTGATAAGTGTATACATCATTAATCCTTTTTAAATTTCAGTCACAATTAAGAAATTTAGAGATAGAAAAGGATGTAAAATATTGTTATATAAATATTTCATTAATGTCTTGTTCAAAATATTATATTTCTACACCATCAAAATTTCCACGAGTAATTACATGTATAATAAAGGCCAATTGTTACTGTTTTATTACCTCCCTGCGTTTGCTTTCATTATTTTGATACTCAATTTACACCTATTCAAATCGATACAAAACAAATAATTCCAAACGCATCTATTAGAAATAGCTTCCTCTATCTATGGTACAAGTTTTATTTTCCTACGATGTCGGACGTTTTGACCCGACGTTTGGATTGACGAATTTCGGGAGAACTCTCGTATACATGTATGTTCGTCGTCATTCGAATGTAGGATTTTCCGTTCAACATTTTAAAGCTGCTATTAAAGATAAAATCTAATTATGACCATATTTTTGGTACATTCTCAAATACGACATTTGTCGGTTCATGAATTTTCTCGAAATGACAAACTTTGGTCAGAACCGTGCTGTGTTCTTATAAAATTAGCATATTGTTATTTATTTTTCTATGCAGTGATTGTCAGCCAAAACCTGAGTAGATGAAAATGTGAAGATAACGTACAGTGATCAATCTCATAACTCCCACAAAGAATACAAAATAAAGAGCGGGGAAAACACGAACCCCGGACATATCATGTTTGGGATCATGCGCCCAAGAGTATTAACCATCCCCTGTCGACCGGTCATACCCACCATGGATCCTATATCTTGATCAGGTAAATGAAGTAATATATACTCAAAATTAGTGTGCAGAGAATGACCTAACAATGGTTATGAAACATGTCAGAGATCATTTGACCGAATGAAAGGTTGTATTGGTAAATGAAATCACGATAACAACCGTACCGAAATGTTGACATTAAACGAAACTGTTGAAACCCTGCCTACAATGTCCCTGCATTACGACTATGTATTTTCGCAAGATATCACATATAATTCACGGATCATTTCATCGAAATGCAGGACATGACTTTGAGTGCATTTATTTATAGCAGTTATTTATTTTGATATCAAAGGTGTATGTAGCACTCTTCAGCTTTGGGGAAAATAAACTACTCGTATTTTGTATTTCGGTTTACGTCGGTTGTTCCAGGAGATAGTAAACCGTCTAAGAGAAAGTGAAAAGACCAAGGCAACGAATAAGTGATCAATCATAATTCTTATAAGGAATACAAAATTACGAGTTGCACAAATATGGTCCCCTGGATATTCCGAAAGTGGGATCAGGTGCCGAGGAGGAGTAAGCATCCACTGTCAACCGGTCACACCCGCCTTTAGCCCTATACCATTATCATTATCATGTACATGTAAACGGAGTAATCCGTAGTCATAATCAGTGTGTAACGAAATGTTGGTATGAAAGATGCCAGACAGCATTTGACCCAATGAAAGGTTGTATTGGCAAACCAGATCGTTATAACAACCACAGAATTTAAATGAGACTGTTGAAACCCCCATAACATCACCTTGTTTGTCAGTAGCCTGCCTCGATTTGAAAACTAATTATACGCAGAACAAGCTCATGCGTATAAAATTATTTAACTTACACTGAAGTTTTCCCCCTGTTTCCACGTTATCAATTACTTATGGTGTCCATCGTTCCATAATTCATGTGAAGTTCTAAGATTTGAGTCGCTTTGAAATTGTTACGGTAAAATTAGATATTGCCTGTATGGAGAACTTTATCTTGATTGTGATTTTCACTGACATTGCATTTTTAAAAAAAAAATTATTTCCTTATTGTTTAATCACTGAGAACGTGGGCGGAGTGAAGGAAAATGACAACTTCTTATATACTTTAACTGTAGAATTGTTGAGGGTTCAAAGACAGCATTTGATGGATATTGTACAATTCTTCAGATTTCTGCTAATTCCTAACAAACAAGGAAACTATATCATGTAGCGACGCATTCATTATAAGTAACCCTCAACCCGTTACAATAGCTGGATAATCTGGGTACCCGATAAAAGGACATACACATTGATAGAAAATTCCGCTACCCGACAGAAAACCCAGCCAAATGCAGAGTAAATAGAAAAGACAATAATAATATTGAAACGTGGGAGTTCTAAATGCTGCAATACAGGAGCTAACAACTTTGTAGGATAAAACAAATAGTCAAAGTACCGATACATATATATTATTACTACAGTAACTTGATCCGAAGAGTCGGATCACGTCGAGTTGACAGGCTCGGATCATCAGATCACACGAGACGCGAAGCGTCGAGTTTGATCTGATGATCCGCGCCTGTCAACGAGACGTGATCCAACTCTTCGGATCAAGTTACTGTAGTAATGATAAATTTATTATATACCCTCTTGTGCATTTTAAATCCACATTTATAAGATAATAAATGTAACCCAAATGATCAAAAACACAGACATACCATGAAATTATGTTTTGTATACGCAGGTTCGTTTGTGACGTGGTCAACATTTTCCACAAATAACGTTGCGTTGTTGCATTGTGACGTCATTGTGACGGCATCAGTTTCAGAGGATACTGATACGGAATCAGAAAACCACAGTGTGGTGATCCGGAAAACCGGATCACACGCTGTGAAATCCACAGTATCAAAGAACGATACATTGATGGGTATATAATAAAAAGGAAACTCGTGCATTTCATTGATTGATTGATTGTATTTACCTGATCAAGATATAGGGCTCACAACGGGTGTGACCGGTCGACAGGGGATTTGTACTCCTCCTAGCCACCTGATCCTAACTCTGGTGTTTCCAGGGGTCCGTGTTTGCTCAGCTCTCTATTTTGTATTGCTTATAGGAGTTATGAGATTGATCACTGTTCGTTATCTTACCTTTCATACTGTTTAACGTCCCCCTCGAAAAGTTTTCATCCATATAGAGACGTCGCCATTGCCGGTGAAGGGCTGCAAAATTTAGGCCTATGCTCGGCACTTACGGCCTTTGAGCAGTAAGGGATCTTTATCGTGCCACACCCGCTGCGACACGGGACCTCGGTTGTCTCGTCCGAAGGACCGACCCATTTATTCGCCTTTTACGACAAGCAAGGGGTACTAAGGACTTATTCTGACCCGGATCCCCAAGGAACTCGGACAGTAAAATGACATTAACCTTTGGATATCTCGTTTAAGAACTGGACCGAGATTTCCGTTATAACAGCAGATGCAAAAGCATTTTTTGATGCAATGAAATTTCTAGTGTTAAATTTTTGATGTTCACTGGCTAGAAAACACAAAGTATGGATCTTCAAACGAAGTATATGAACGACTGACAGATCACTGTAATAGCAAACCGCCAGTATGACTGTTGGAACAAACTTAATGGTGCTGGTCAGCTGTAAAAATCAGATCACATCTACAGCTACTACACTTTAATCCCTACATTTTACATCATCGCCTACTTACACCCTCAACTGGCAGACACTCGTGAAGTAGCACCTCTGGTGAGTGACTGACATTTAACCTTTAAATGTTAATATAGGTACCAGTCACTTCTGCTATAGCTTTCTGGCTACAACATATGTCCACCGCCACAAAATTTACAAATCAAAATGCTCAGACACACAATAAACACCATTTAACCATGGCATTTCTAGCTTAAACTTTTACCCAAATAACATACCCCCTCAACTAATTCCTTTTGATATATATGAAGAAAAATCCTATATATGTTATTCTAACATGCACGTCTTTTATTTTAGCATCACAAAACCCAAACAAACACTACATTGATAAGCCCCTGTTATTAAAGACCCCCAATTAAACGTTTTCTTTGTTTTATTTTTTTTAACCAAGCATATCCTGTGTTTAGCATACAATTCAGAATCATATTCCCTCTATCATAAGTAAGCGTATGCTCCACAATAGGATATAAAACTCTCTATTATAGCTTAAATTAGACATACATATACTCAAACTATCAAAAGATTGTCCAACTAACTGTGCTAGAGATCAACTATTTCTTAAAGACAGGGATCTAGCGTGTCTCATAGTCATGGACGTGCGAGTCTGGTCACCTCCACGATAAACACTTCCAAACATAAATTATACATCTGCACACACAACACAACTATCTGCTTTCGGCCAATAAATAAACATCTAAATTAGTTAGACAAAAGCAGACAGCTTGCGGGTTCATCATCAGTACCAGTAAATTACTCTACTCCGGGTTTATCTCCTTTTTGTCAGGTCCTTAACACAGCCTTCAAGAAGACCCGTCTCCTCAATTATACTGAAGAAGATCCGAAGTCGATTGACCACTGATAAAGAATTGCAGTTATAGTTTTCTTCAAGAAGCCCTTCCCCCGATTATACTATGGGCGATCGACTCGAGGAAGAGGAGTGGTTTTTGTATATTATCTTAATTTATAGATATATTTCAAAAGAAATGCAGATGTTTACGAAGGTAAGCATTAATTAGGGAATACGTGTACATGTATATCTGTGCACTTTCTAGGTTTATCAAACACCTCAACACAATTACGAAGATCGGGGCAAGTTTGGCACTACCTCGTGTCTATGATCAAATATCAGGACAACGCTATGACTTATCCTCACTTTTACATGACCAATAATTACGTGTTATTTGCATACATTGATACATATACTGTCAGCGAATAAAACCAATCGTATTCAAAGTTATCGACGATAAATTAATGTTTTGCACGGGGTGTATGCTATCAGATTTCTTTTACAGCTAATTAATGCGAATACGTTGTAGTGATATTTTTATTTGCTATCTTTTATAAGAGTACATGCATTAGTAGTAGTTAGCCAAGTTTATTAACTGAAACTCTAAAAGCGTCACACACATGTATACAATCCAATTACACGAGTTATATGTCCTGAATATTATTTATTCCTGTTAATTCTGTATCCCCTGTTGCTACTTTCTTAGAGGATATGTTTGATTCCATCATACATGTACCACTGAACACTACATGTAGTACATTGAAATCAACTGTAGTATTCAAATATTAAAGAGGCATGTTGACAAATCTTTGAATATTTTCTCAAATAAATAGGTATACTATTAATTTTGTAGAATTTGCTATTAGGAACCGAAAATAGACCCCCCCACTATAAATAGACAACAAATTTCCCCTTCATATTTTTACAACAGGGTCAAGCTACTAAAATTGATGACGTGTACACATACATGTACATTTTTCGTCTGCTATGATCATAAACTTAGTAAACATTGTTGATTGAAATGGGTCGTAAAGGGAAAGAGCTGAGCATTGAAGTCAGAAATCTCATAATAAATTCACACAAAGTGAACGGAAATGTTTCTAACTTATCAAGGACTTTAGGAATACCCAGATCTACCGTGCGAAGTGTTATTAAGAAATTCAAACAGCATTCTGATGTGAAAAATCGCCGTAAGTGTCTATTCACGCAGAGGGATTCTAACAAACTTTCAAGGGTCATCAAAGAAAATCGGAGACGTACTTACAAAGACATAACAGACATCATTAATGAAAATAGGAACCATCAATTTTGTATAAAAACTGTTGAAAGAAAAAAAAAGGGATTTTATCTGCGAGATATGCAAGAGAAAACTGTTCCGAGATAAGGGGGCAATGAACCAATAGATGGTTCAAATGGGAATATCTTCAGATATTGCACAGAGGGGACCGGTTTATACATACCTAAATGTAGGTACGTACACGGCCGACTGTACCTCAAACGTAGATGAGATAACATCGGCACCCGTCATCAGTTTTGAAAAGAGTTTTTAAACACTTAAATTCTGTCTTGCTAAATCCGTAAACTAATTACAAATCATATTTTGGTAAAAATTGTATTAAAGCTCCTCTTGCTAATCTTTCAACAATCCATCGATTGAATGCATAAAAGGCTCAATTAAATTGCCTTGATTGTTATCCATATTTGAGAAGACACTGAGTAAAAATACTCAATTTGTCATTTTTAAAGTCCAAACCTGAAGAAAACTACATCTGTCTTTAAGACCTCTTTAAAGCAAAATATAATCAAATGCAAAATATTGGTGTACATATTTATTTCATAAGCTACAAAGCTGTTCAATATAGCTTTTAAAAAAAGCTTACTTATAAAACAGAAGACAATTGATATTCATACATACTTGGGGGTTAGATATTAAACTTGTATTAATATTAATGTTAAACTGCAGATTTAGATAACTACTGTTATATTATCTTATCATATTCATACAGTGTGTCCATGTCATATGGGTATAAAGTTTTGAAATTTCATCAAACCTTTCTTTAGTTCATGATATACATGTATTGTGAATTATTTCAAGAATTGTCAGATAAAACAATGTTATGATATTGTGATAGACGAATGATTATGGTATAACTTGTATATGAAATAGTACCATAACCATGGACTGGAAATATTTTAAAACCAAATATACCCCATGCCCCAATATTGAATAAGATCAACTTTACATTTAGAAAGCCTGTAATGACAGTGAAAAGTAAAGGCTATGATGTATTTACTACGGATAACTCCGTTTACCTGATAAATATATAGGGCTCACGGCGTGGGTGTGACCGGTCGACGGGGATGCTTACTCCTCCTAAGCACCTGATCCCACCTCTGGTTTATCCAGGGGTCCGTGTTTGCCGAACTCTCTATTTTGTATTGCTTATAGAGTTATGATCACTGTCCGTTATCTTTGCCTTTCATCTACTAGTCAAAGGCAACCATCATAATGAAAGGTGAAGATAACGAACAGTGATCAATCTATTAACTCCTACAAGCAATACAAAATAGATATGTGATCTCTAAATATATCGAGCAGATATTTTTAGATAACCAGTCATTTGAGTCATGAACTTTGACCTCGTAGCTTTAAAACGAATGGAGGTCATCCATTCTTTAGGTGGCATCAGGGTACTGAGTTTAATGTCTGTGAAGCAAAGGGTTCTCAACATACTGAATTATTGAGTGGACAATATTTTATTATGTCCAGTTTGATCCTTGCCCTTGTGACCTCAAAATAAATATTGGACATTACTTCATAGGGGAAATTAGTCAACCAAGTTTGATGTCGGTTAAGCGAATGCGTTTTAAGATATTGAGCAGACAGTATCTTATTATGTCCAATTCGACCTTGTGATCTTGAAATCAAAAGGGACCATCTACTCCCTTGGAGCAATCACTGTACCAAGTTTGGTAACTGACAAGCAACGCGGGTTCTTTAGATATTGCGTGGACAATATTTTATTATATCCAGCTTGATAAAGCAAATTATTTCTAAAGGAAAGGTTTCAGTGGCGAAAATATTTACAAATTATGCGGTAATAAGAATAAATGGATCAAATAAAAGGAAGTAAGATTAAAATTAAATGTAAAACAAACTCATAACAAGCACTATATTGTAATAGCAGTAATAGTGAATACGTGTACATCAAAATCACTCATAGTATTCTATTTACATGATATATTTTCTTCGGAATAGTATTTGTCACTTTGCTTTCTCTTAAGAAATTAAAACCCTAATTTCACACAGAACCACAACCTCGTTTAAGGTTGGACCCCTAAGTTCGGTTTTCACAAAACGACCACGTGTGTTATTTGGACATATAACGTGGACCACTTCTGCGTCCAGACCAGGGCCCTTGTACTGTCCACACTCCACTGGAAAGACTGAATCTGTTTCACCCAAACTAACAAAGGCATCGTGTAGTTTTTCACCTAAAAGAAAATGTATTAGAACAAGGTTAATCTTCACCATTGCCTGAGGAGGAATAAATCACTGTATTGCATCTCAATACCTCTATATCAATCCGTGAAATTTTCTTTTGAACTGAACAGTTTTATTTTAACATTTTAAAAGCTTAAGAATCGAAACAGAGTTCTTGACAATTTTAACACTTATAATATTTCAAGTGTGGGTTAACATAGGACATGAAATTTAAATTGGGGAAATGTGAAATAGAAAGAATTTTGAAAATACTCATGTAATCATGGTATGTAGCTATAACAGAATATGTTTTAGTCACAATTTTATACAAATTTATAATAATTTTGTAAAAGTACTAATATGATAAAACCAAGCTCATCTACGTTCTACAAATACTACATCAATTAGTAAGTTAAAACTACTGTTGGTAAATGTCGATTATTTTCTTAAAGTTAGATTTCTCGTTGTTTTTTTTTAATCGCATCGTCGCAAACCACGGCCAATATGTACGATTATCTGGAGAGAGCTACAATGTATATGCGGACTCCTAATCGTGGCTTGAGACGATGTTTCAATCGATACTATGTGCATAGTTATATTTCATCTTTAAGCTTCAAGTTCCGAAATTGCATTGAAAAATAATATTTTGGTTCGATATAAATTTTACCATGGTCGTCGATTCTGTTGACGAGAGTGACGTATTTTATGATGTAGATGGCGCCTAAATCAATAGCTATCCACGGGTTGTACTCTGCAAGTGTGTGTGAGCACTGACCCGCATGGCCGTCCAATACAACTTCGCCATCAACCACGTAATATGGTTTGGACGGTGGATATATCGTACTCATCCATGCAGTCTTGTTGAATGCAGCATTCACTGTTTTCATTTCTGAAAAATCATAATATCCAGGTATATCCAGAGATTTGTGTTTGCCCAACTCTTGATTTTGTAGGCTTATTCCTTATAGGAGTTGAAGATTGATCACTGTCCATTATCTTCATCTATTCAATAATATCTTTTCAAATGTATAAATGAAAATAAAGAGTTTTTTGTAGTAAAGGGACATTTACCTCCGAAATTAAGAAAACATAATAGTCTAAAAAAAAAAAAAAAAAAAAAAACCCAACAAAAACAAAAAAAACAAAAAAAACAAGGACCAACGACAAAAATCGGTTAAGCAGTTGGAGAAGGTTTCATTTTTCATCGCTAAATAGGATTTATGAGAGTGGTCACTGTTTGTTGTCTTTTACTCTTCTCTTATAAGGAATGCAAAATTAAGAGTTGGACAAACTTATAACAGCAATTAAAAACACTTAGATTTAGCCAAAAGAATTCCTAATCCATGTATGCCTGTATTTGTTTAACCTGTTTTGTTACACGAAGATGTTCGGTCATTTACAACTTTTTTTTTAATGAAAAGGGGGATATCCAAAGCAAATGGAAGGCTGAATTAACTCCAAATGGAATAGATGATATTTCAGTGCAAGGTGTGTTTAAAATTTGTTTCAAAACATTAACTGATTCTTCCACTGAATGGCTACAATTTAGGATTTTACATAAAATCTTTCCAGGTATTATCTTAAAACATCAATGTTAAACACATGACTGGTGTAGATTCTGTAAAGAACATGTAGAGACAATCACACATTGTGGAGTGAGTTGCTTCTTCATATGTATATCCATTCAACATCAATACGAGTTTTCTCGTGTAAATTCATATTACGTGAAATTCCATTGTCTTATAATTAAAAAAGTTATTAATTTTTTAATCTTATACGCTGAACAACTGTTGGATGCAGGATAAGGAAGCAAACCTCTTTGGGTTATTATGTCCAATACCATGTGAAAAAGTATGCTACACATCAAAAACTTAAGATAAGATATGGATCATGTGGAAGAATCCCCACTGCTCAAAAACCGTAATCGTAGAGCAAAGGCCTAAATTTGAAGCTCTTCACCGGTCTTGGTGACGTCTCCATATGAATAAAAATTCTCGAGAGAGACGTTAAACAAGATACAACCAATGAAATCTCTCTACATGAATTTTTAAGATATACTCGTTTTAGTTTTAAAAAAAGAACCAAGTCCATAAGTAGAAACGAGTCTGTAAATTGGAAGAAAAAAAAAAGCCCAATCACTATGAAAATCTTCATATGGTGAGTAATGAGTGTACAGATTTTCATGGGGGGGGGGGGATTATGCACTAGTTTCATAGTTCGTGCATGGAAAAATCATTTCTACAGACAGATGGACAAACAGACGTACATGCTGATTCCACTATATCCCCTAAACTTCGTTTACAAGGGTGTAATAATACAAACCATAATAAAGCCAAGGCCCAGCATCACTACTATTAAATGAAAGGCGGATTCTTCCCTCTGTCTGACATAGAAATTCCAGAATATTGAAGAAAAAGAAAACACATCGGACCTTCGCTGCACATTTTAAAGCACATGCAGGCAGACTGACAACAGGAACAGACACTGCATTGGCCTGTCGTTGGTAATTCAGATCTGTTTTCCACTGATAGTATACAGATACGTTTTCCGTTGAAAGAATTAGATACGAGAGGAAAATAAAATATGTTGATGACTTTCTGCAACTCATGGTAATTTCTTATAACTGTACAGATGTTCTGGGGAAAACACTAATCGTCTTTTATTTCAGAGGAAATCACGTCTGATTGAATATTTCCCTACTCCTTGTAGGTATAGCTGCATTAGTTGTGACGGTCGATTCGAATGAATAATATGAGTTTTAAGAATAAGCATAATGTATGCGAGTATCATATTTTATTTAGAACATGCTAATTCATCTCAGTGATCGATTATCGAATGTTAACACAGAGATGGTATTTAGTCCACTATGTGTGTGACTCATCTACTATTATACTAATGTACTAAAGTCATATATATATTTTTTTTATAATATCCTATGAATGTTCGAGACAGCAACAATTGCGCAGAAATGAAATAAGTGTTGAAAACGTAACACCACTTATGGGTCCCATGATTCAATTCATATTTGATCACAGTGAGAGAGTATGGTAGATTCTTCTTTTTTTTTTTTTTTTTAGAAAACGTGTACTCTTTAGCAATGAGCTCAACATACCGTGAAACTGTATTGCACATAATTGATATTTTCTATGAAACGATGGTTGATCGTAGGAACACAGGCACGTGATCTGTAAAATTAATCTCAGGAACAAAATTACATGATCTATACAATTAATCTTAGGAACAAAGTCACATTATCTACACAATCAATCTTAGGAACAAAGTCACGTGATCTATACCATCAATCTTAGGAACAAAGTCACATGATCTACACAATCAATCTTAGGAACAAAGTCACATGATCTACACAATCAAATCTTCAAACTTCCGCCAGAGTTCGTTTGCTTACAAACCAAACTCTTCCAGTAAGGCATTATGGGATAACGATTTCTTTGGCCGCGTATACTGTGTGACGTCAGTGTAGAATGACGAAAAAACATAACGTCAAACGTAAACAACTTTCAAAACAAGAACGTTTAATGTCAATATCTTCAAACTTTTAACTACGAACTACTTCTTTCGTGTTATTTGCCTGCGTGATAATCGCGGACTCACAATATACAAATCTGTATATTATACTGCGTCACATAGGAGAGGTCTATTCGTAGGTGACGTAATAAGGCCTCGACGGGGAGTTTGAATCAATCTTAGGAACAAAGTCACGTGATCTATACTATCAATCTTAGGAACAAAGTCACATGATTTATACATGTAATGAAAAGTTCCATTAACGTGTCCTATATTACGTATCTCTGTTCGGAATGTTTTTCTTCGGGAATCAGAAGGAATGAATGTGTGACTCGCTGAAAGAAACAAAAAAGGACGAAAGTCATCTCGACATTCAGTCTTCAGACATTAACCTCGTCTGATTGGTCAGATCACGAATTCAGACATCTGATTCTCGAGTGGGACGTTAACCAATATACAACCAATCGGACATCTGAGGTATTTCTCTCTACCAAAGGTCATCATTAGTCCGACTGATTGGTGCATATTTTTAGCAAAATTTCTCACTTGATGAGGAGAGCATGAAACCTTTTAAACAAGTTTTGTTATGTATAAAGCTTCAATATTAGCTGCGGACCCACTCTGAAAAAATCAATATGGCCACCATTTTCAAGGTGGCAAAAAAGTACTAATATTGTTCAAATTGTTTTCGCTCAAACTTTTGTTTGGCATAAAACGAAGTTTTCCCTCCATATCCAATGAATTATAGCTCTAAAAACGTCAAACTTTTCATTTAATGGCAAATCTAAGAAAGTTCAATGAGTACATAATGTTTTAGCTATTAACACATTTTTCCCAAATAATGAATCTGTATAATACGACAGAATGAAAACAAGTTTGTTTGAAATAGAATGATGAAAAACGTGTTTTATAGACATTTTAATGAGGTTGAGATGTTGAGGTTTTCATCCATCACATTCTCCACCACATTTACAAAGAGCAGTACAGATTAGATTAGCCTTGGCACATTAGCATTTTCTTCTACATCCATTCTGAGGCTTACATCCACATTTGATGAGTACATTGCAAAATGCTGATGCTTCCTGTAGTGATGTACAAAATGGAATCTCCATATTTGATTGATCCCTTTTCTAACCCCAAGTTCTTATATTCAATGTCGAAGAGGTAAGTTCAAGCCTGGCTAGCCATGTGACAGGCTCATTTTGTGTGTTAAAACAAGGCTGCTTCTGTAGGAGGAATACCATCTACTACCCTGCCTTCTCGGGTAAATAGATTTAATCTTGCACCATTGGCCGTCATACGTTCACTAGCTTTATCGTACATGGGAACAACAAAGCGCTATATTTCTTCCATATTATGATCTAGAACAGCTATTGATGACATAATCTTGTCGTCGGTTAAGTTGTCAAAGGTTTCTGCTATTTGTCTTTAGCTTGTATATGTGCCTCTTTCTTACCCTTGCTTGCAAATTACGATACCTGGTTACAGAATGTGAATGCATGAAAAAAAAAATGTAAAGCTCTTTCCAACTTCGAAGGCAATCCACAATTCTCTTATCTGTTAAATATTCTTAAGACAAAATAAGGCTATAACCACAACATCGGTATCAGCTGTGCAAATCATGACACTCGCATGCTCTTCAGCCACTGCATAATTATCATGAAGCAGCATTCGTGTGTCTGCTTCTTCCTGTGTGCATGGTTCTAGATAACTAGTGTTTCTCTGTTTTAACCACATGAGCGAACTGCCTTTAGAAGTGATGGCCTAATACACTGTCATCTGAAACCAGCTGCTGAGATAAATAGGCAAACAATTAATGCCTTTTTGTTCTCGTCTACTTGCAAAAAAGTTTCCGAATTTCCCGGAACTTTAGAACCCTCCCCCTCAGCCCCTTTCCTCTTCTAGATCTTTCCAATAATTTCAAGCTGTCTGGAAAATACTCGTCCCAAATTATACCAACTCGTCTGACAGAGTGACGCTAATCAAATTATACCAACTCGTCTGACAGAGTGACGCTAATCAAATTATACCAACTCGTCTGACAGAGTGACCTTAATCAAATTATACCAACTCGTCTGACAGAGTGACGCTAATTAAATTATACCAACTCGTCTGACGGAGTGACGCAAATCAAATTATACCAACTCGTCTGACAGAGTGACGCTGATCACAAATTATACCAACTCGTCTGACAGACTGACGCTAATCAAATTATACCAACTCGTCTGACAGAGTGACGCTAATCAAATTATACCAACTCGTCTGACAGAGTGACGCTAATCAAATTATACCAACTCGTCTGACAGACTGACGCTAATCAAATTATACCAACTCGTCTGACGGAGTGACGCTAATCAAATTATACCAACTCGTCTGACAGAGTGACGCTGATCACAAATTATACCAACTCGTCTGACAGAGTGACGCTAATCAAATTATACCAACTCGTCTGACAGAGTGACGCTTATCAAATTATACCAACTCGTCTGACGGAGTGACGCTAATCAAATTATACCAACTTGTCTGACAGAGTGACGCTAATCAAATTATACCAACTCGTCTGACGGAGTGACGCTAATCAAATTATACCAACTCGTCTGACAGAGTGACGCTAATCAAATTATACCAACTCGTCTGACAGAGTGACGCTGGTCACAAATTATACCAACTCGTCTGACAGAGTGACGCTAATCAAATTATACCAACTCGTCTGACAGAGTGACGCTTATCAAATTATACCAACTCGTCTGACAGAGTGACGCTAATCAAATTATACCAACTCGTCTGACGGAGTGACGCTAATCAAATTATACCAACTCGTCTGACAGAGTGACCTTAATCAAATTATACCAACTCGTCTGACAGAGTGACGCTAATCAAATTATACCAACTCGTCTGACAGAGTGACGCTGGTCACGGATACCTGGTACAGCAATATCTTTGAAGTAATCTTATGTGGGTGGCGGGGTGGGGGGGTTTACACATAAACCCTTTATTACACCTTTACTGAGGACCACTTCTTTTGTTGTACTTTTCTGTAGGACCTCTTTGGTTTGCTGAAAGATTTCACGTAGATCATATTGTCTTTGAACAGCTGTGCAATGATTGAAGTGTCGCTCCGACAAAGGTAGGCGCGTTTACACTTTATATTCACTGTCTGAACAAAATTGCGGCTGCATTGTTGGCTTTTGGATTTTCAGGCTCAGCTCCTAATTCATAAACTTCGTCTATAGCTAATTTCCGACCTCCAGAGTGGTGCATTTCAACAGCATAAACACTGAAGACGGCAACTTTCTACAATTGGAATTTTAAACTGAATTATTTAATTTTACACTTCATTTTCCAAATACCGGCGCGTTGTTTGTTTGTTCGAATCAATAATGTGATAACATTACTGAATGTGTAGATCATCTACTTTGAAACTAAATAAATTCGATGAAGGGAAAATATGCAAGATAATTTGTACGAGGAATAGGTTGTGGTTTTTTAAAGAAATGTTTGTAGTATCAAAACTTGGACTATTTGTTACTGAATATTATAATTTCTTAGCTTCGACATTACGAAATGCTAACTTAATATGATAATTGATTTATCTAATCAAAAAAATAAATCGATAAAGAGGCAATACATCAATTTATAACTTAAATCGTCATAAGGAATCTAGGCCCTACGAATAAAACTTGTTAAAAAATGATTGTTCGACTTTAAATGCCCTGTATTCAAAGCAACATGAAAAGTCGGACATTACACTACATATCAAATTTTCGATCAAATGGTAGAACAAAATAAAATTCTCAATCGCTTTATGAATTATAAATATTCGTTTTGTATTAGTGAAATCAGTAGTTTGAAGATTATCCATTTTTGACAAGAGTTTGAAGTGTCAGTGATGACTGAGAAATTGCCTCTCGGTCAACATTCTTCCGGATCTTCAAAATGAGCGCATTTTTATTTGGATTTTACAATGTTTCAAACGCTTCATTGACGACTGGATGATCGGGTCCATTTTTTTTTTACGTGAAAGCAAAAAAGATAAGAAGGAAAACACAATACGAGATTTATTATGATGAAGGAAAGTACTTCTGTCCGACTTTCGATGTCGTCCGACTTTTCCTGCTTCGACTTACTCTCCCGTAACTAGCTTCAGTATGTTAACAGGGGCAGCACTATCTACAACCAAAGAATCAACGTTCGGAGCCTCACTACTTGATTCAGTAATATTTTCTAGTTGTACAAAATCAGATTTGCATTCATGGCGTAATTTACGAATTTGCGATATGGATGGTTTGCTTCTCATGTTTGAAAAATCCCACAAGATCGCCATTTCGAACTTGACATGAAACATATAACTGTGGAAATAGAGAACAGTTCTGTTTCAATGATACTGTTGATTGGTTGGTTGATTGATTGAATAATGTTTAAAGTCCCGCTCGGGAACTTTCACTCATATACAGTCGTCACTATTGCCGATGAAGGCGCTTATGGCCAATGAGCAGGGAGGGATCTTTATCGTGTTATACCTGCTGTGACACGGGGCCTCTGTTTATTCCGCATCTTAGTCGCCTCTTACGACAATCAAGGGGTAATGGGGACCTAATCTAACCCGGATCCCTACAGTATGATACTGTTGAAATACGTTTGCAGAACTTGAATAAATCAAAGAAACAAAATATCAAAAATTTGAACTACAAAATTTTAATGAACATAACAAAACTAAACAACAAATTCAATATTAAGTTTCTGCAACAGTAAATAAAGTGTTAATTGTAATTGGAAAGTGATCGCGAAAAATTATCGAATACTATGGGTTATACGCGTCGGTGAGGATTATTTTATGGTGGTTCAATGGCATAAATATTGTTATTATACCTCAGTATGAGAATTCTGTGCAACGCGTAATCTGATTGGTCTAGACGGTCACATGCCAGGGATAACAAAACTTCATATCTCCCTCTCAAACATCATATTTCCTTATCATGTTTACCCCTTGGGCAGCCTCGTGCATTTTCAAGGTAGACGAAGTGTATTGTGACGTCACAATAAGTCCGAGTCATTCTACTTTCATAGTTTGTAAGGCACAAAATATGCGGGTCTCTGATACACAGTTGAATGCATGGTTTTAGTTGATACAAAAAACCCAAGGAAGTTAATCTACATTCAAGGAAAATGGAAATACAAAAACTGGTTATCATTTCACTGTATTTCGTTGTTTGTATCTTCTACCGTAATACGTTGACGGCGCGGTTTTACCGTTAGGGCGATCTCAGCCATATAGATGAGCGGACTCCAATTTCAAATACATTTTTGTAGTCTTGCTTTGTTTCGGTATAATAAACAATATATTGCATGAATGATCGGGAGATATGAAACGTTGCCCTCGGGGAATATGATTTTTCTTGGGTGAATAAATCTTCATATCTCCCTCACTATCATGCAATAAATGTATAAAATTCCTGGATCAGAAAGCACTTTAAGGTACCTGTAGGTTACGATAAAAGCAGAATTTTAGAGCTATTTTTTAGGGAAAACTCGTTTCATTCCTTGTGCATCTATATTAGGGGGTGATATGGTATAGATCCCTACATTATCATTACAGTCAAAATTACCGGTTCCTATGCAGAAAGGCATGCACTTAATTTAAAAAAGGTTGCGGTTATTCAGAAACATGAAAACGAAAGTACTGATCCTCGCCGGTCTTGGTGATGTCTCCATATGATTAAAAAAATCTCGAGAGGGACGTTAAACAATATACAAATACAACCAATCAATCAAACAGGTGTTCCCATCGGTACTGTACCCAGCATCTATGCACATTCATTTCACACGTTCAAAATCTCTAAGGATAATTGATCTCCTAATTTTTTAATACATATTTCATTCATGCTTCATATCAATTGTTAGGCCGTTCTTGGCTCATTGATTTTGACTACAGATGACTCCGTTTACCTGATCAAGATACATTTTTGGATAGGGCTCATGGCGGGTATGACCGGTCGACAGGGGGTGCTTAACCCTCTTAGGCTCCTTATTCCACCTCTGGTATGCCCAGGGGTCCGTGTTTGACCAGTTCTCTTTGTATTGTTTGTGGGAGTTATGAGATTGATCACTATTCGTAATCTTCTTAACAGACAATTATTCGAATACTATAGTACAGTAGTATTTTGAAGTGCAATGCGTGCAAGAAGAAACATTGTTATACACTTTCATTTTTTTAATATATATAACTAATACAATTTAAAACCAACATTTCAACTCTCACACTCGTGTTCTATTGACCGGTGAACAGTTTACGAACTGTTGACCGGGCAATAGTCTGCTCAATTTCTATTGGCTACGCAAGTAACGTGATTCTCGATCTGATGCTTTGTTTACGTAATGGTAAACCACGGCTCACTGATTTGACAGATGATGAAATACAGAATTTGTTAGATGTGACGAAGAACAGAAGCATAAAAAATGTAATTATTTAAGGAATGACTTTAATTCTGGGGCAGCGAATTATAAAAAAGCGTAAACTGACCCAAACCAGGTTATACTCGCATAATTTAACGTATGAATTTTTATTTGCTTTGTTGAAAGGCGGATCAAGCAATGAAACATCCCCCTTCTTTCCCCCCAGTGAGAAATGTATTTCAAAATGAACAGGGCAATGCTTACTTGATAAATCAAGAGAAAAATGTTTTACAATATACAAGTTCAGTGATTTGCGTACAAGTAGATGCTAATATTGACAACGAGAAAACAATGTGTATCAAACCGAAGAAACTTATTGTACACGTTGACTTTCTAATCCATAGAAGGCTGAAAAGAGTGCTGCGATGTAAATTTAGAGAGAGGGAAAAAATAGTTTCAGCATCTGGTTGTCAAGGGGGTGTGTCCTCATACCAAACCAGGTTATACAAAAATAACCTGCGTTCCTCAATTGGAATTAGACCAATCAGAGACAAGGATACAATAAGAATTAAATTATTGATTATTATTTAGGATATTGGGTATGTTTTCATTTAAACTAGTGGATATATTGATAAATTATCGCAATTACTATGAATTGTTAAAAGTTCAAGTCAACAAACCATTTGCATCTGATAAAAACCTAAAAATGAAGGTGTGTAACAACACAGTTATAGACAACAGCTGTTTTGGTTGACCCTAGAACGGATCTGTTGCCCAAAGCCGCAACAGATCCATTCTCGGGTCAAACAAAAAAGCTGTTGTCCTCGGACGCAGTCAATAACTGTTTACTACTTTTCGACGTGGTTTACAAATCGCTGGGTGTTTGTTTGCTGTTTTATTTTTCATGTGGGGGTTTTCACGCCTATATATACGTCATCAGCTTCTAGGAAAGACGTCACAAAAATCCACATTGTCATGGCGTTAAGTGTCATAGCAATGGGAATCACTATCCATCGTCACACGGAGCCCATTTTAAGCTCTTATCTAAATCAAATCGTGATTTGACTTCCTTTGAGAAGTAGCAATCATTCTGAGACTCGGCAACAAAGCAGAGATTGGCATGTGGATCTCTCATTTGCGATGAGAGGGACATAACCAGTAGGCCGAACCTCCTTTGAAGATTACTGTTAAAGTTATTATCGGTTGGAAAACATTCATTTTGAAATCGTTAATTATTCAAACAAATGGATGCATCGTTGCATAAAAGTTTTAGAATTTATCAATTATACAAGAAGACAAAATACAAAAGAATCTTTGATTGAACAACTCGTGTTACGCGAGTTACTAAATTTGTAAATAAAACGTGTATTTCATAACACTGGTGTTGAACACGGGTTGGAAAAGTGTACTCCTGACTTTACCGAGAGCATCAAGTGTTCAACATGGCGGAGAATGGAGAGAAATAACGTGTTTGACATGTGAAATTAAAACTTTTGGGGAATATAAAGCAAAATTACCATGACAAAAAGATATATATAACTAAAATTTAAGTAACAGATGTTTTTAAATCATCAATATGAATATTTGTAAGCAATGCTAGGTGTTTGTTTTGATTCCAATATATTGTATATAAAGTCACTTAATTTTTTTTTGGGGGGGGGGGGGGGGGGTTAGATCTATATACGGTCTATGTTTGGTTTAATTTTGATGATATTTACACTATATCTTAGTACTGCATGTACATGCATATTCATGTAATAGGAATTAGATACTGCTAGGTATCAAAATGAACTACCACATTTAGGTAAATTGTCATGGATACCATTTTCATATCAAACGTCATTTTTCAAAACAACACTAGAGCAGCAATTGTTGTTTTATTCACATTCAAGGAGTCTAGCCTCTGTGCACGCACAGCCATCACTCTAGAGGTACCCAAGTCTTACCAATTGAACTTGCCCATCCATGTATCATCTCCTACCGTTATTCAGTATGAGAAAAACACACGCATAACACCTACCGAGATCACTCCGCAGAGGAGGCTAACGTCTGCATATTTATGTTACGGCCAACACCAGGTGTATAACCTTGAAAAACTGACCAAACAGGATTTCCCAATTATAGCTTATGTAAAATTACAACATGTTGGTGACCAGCAAGGCATAACAATATGAAAATAGTCGATAAAATTATCCTTGAAAGCCGAAGTAGGCGATAAATTTATAATGCAAAATACAAGGATTTCCAAAATCACTAAATTCTTGTCAATAACTTCAAAGAGGATATTTGAAAGAAAACTTGTAGCCTTTTACACAGATCCTTTTAAGAAACATGTTTAAATTACCATTGCTTGATCACAAGCGAAATTAATTGCTCTGAATCAGACTCGACTTTCTATCAATGCTACATGTATATATTATTCCTTGTGTCATGGTGCGGTATTGTTCCATTGATCTTTGTCATACCCTAAATTAGACAGAAGACATTTGGCAGAAATCCAGCACACAATAGCTTCCAGGGCGGAGCTTAGCTGTACAAAAACTTCCACAGAACTATACAACTTCCAAATCATGAACATAGAAAAGCAACAATTTTGTAACATTTATTCAATATTATGAAAACATAAACAATATAACATATTAATGAATTAAGCATAATTGATGACGAATCCATGATTTCAGGGGAAAGGAAGGGGCGTGTCGAAGTATTAGTCAAAATATCCAGCCATTTTGGGGACCAAATCTGGGATTTTATTCACATCAATTCTAATTTAAACATGTTATCTGCTGGGTTTGAATGTTTTCGACTTTACCGTCTATATATGCCAGTTATGCCTTGTAGATTTGTGGCGAAGGGGGGGGGGGGGTGCTTTCAATTCGCCACTCACACTTTAATATAAACACATGTAATGATTCTGTACTACAATGGCAATGATTCTCAACTGCAAACAGCACATGTTTGTGTGTAGTTAAAATCTGTGAAATACTTGTTGTGCCCAATGCTTCATCCGCGCTTTTTCTATTAGCCTAATAAGTATCCATTACAATGCATATTTGAAATAACGCATTGCCATCCAAATCATTTTGAGGCTCTAAAACATCAATCTTCATATCGACTGTAACGATATTAATTTTTGACAACCCAAGACTTATGAAGTCACATTGCGTGCAATTTTGCATTGATGCTATGAATATTCATATATGCACGACACGATTGCAACACCCCTCTGTAGAATAAAGTCCATTCAATCGAAAGAAAGTACTGTAGATATATCATTTTACATTTACCATGTTTGAAAGTTTTTTAAAATACCAATCATAATTAATCGTGATCTTGCATCAGAACTGCTCCAACACCTTGTTGATTGAAAAAAACATTTTCGAAAAATTTTGAGGTAGAATGAACACATAATCATCAACCTTTAATGACCGACTCTAACCTTTCTGTCATTATTCTTCATGTATCATTCGTTGGTCATCTTCATTTATTTTGTACAACCTCACATGTGATTATGTATTGGAGAGTCGGTCTTTCAAATCTAAAACATACTGGTATGAAAGGTGAAGATAACGAACAGTGATCAATCTCATAACTCCTATAAGCAATATAAAATAGAGAGTTGGGCAAACACGTACCACTGGACACACCATAGGTGGGATCAGGTGCCTAGGAGGAGTAAGCATTCCCCTGTCGACCGGTTACACCCGCTGTGAGCCCTATATCTTGATGAGATCAACGGAGTTATCCGTAATCAAAATCAGTGCGCCAAGAACGACCAAACAATCGGTATGAAACACGTCAGACAGCATTTGACCCAATGATGGGTTGTATTGGCAAACTAGATCGTTATAACGACCATAGAATTTGCAAAATGTTGACTTTCAACGAGACTGTTGAAACCCCTACACCATAAACTTGTTTCTCAATAGGCTGCCTCGATTTAAACACTGATCCTACGCAGAACAAGCTCTTGTATATCGAATTAGTTGAGAGATATAAACACCATATGCAGGTAATAATGGAATACTGCTACATGAATATGGGAAGTTGACGATGGAGAAGAGGCAATCACCCCGTTTATTATAAAGTTGAGTTGTTAGTTTGCCGTTAATATCTATTTTTCAATAAGATATCTTAATATGGAGTAGAAGTGGACGACTCTGTTGTGTCTTTTATTTCGAGTTCACTGGAATATATCGAATCGACATATAAATGAAAATTATTATTCTTAATAGGTAAAACGTCGTCAATATATCTAAATGTCGCATTAAAGCCACAAGAGATTTTTTTCCGCGTAGAAGTTAGTGAAGAAATTCTGCTTGATAAGAATATAATCAAAGTACTGAAAGTTATGAGAAGCGCTAGGCTTGTCTTGTAATGATGCTGTATGGGATACAAATGTATACAAGTTATGATAGTACTATTAACATAAAAGAGAAACTCTAACTATCGATCTTGATAATAATGTTTTATTTTGATAATTTGATAGATGTAAGATTTCATGTTATACTGTTATTTAATTTCATTTCATTGTTTGTTTGTTTGATTGTTGCTTTCCTCATCGCTACCCTTGTAAAGCGCCCTAGAGTAATTTGTTTTATATAAGGCGCTATATAAATCTTATTTATTTTTATATCAAAATAAAATTTTCAATAATTTGCTGCAATTGCTAAGTAAAAGAAAGAATAAAATATTGAAAGTTTTGAACACTTTTCTCAACAATTATAAATGCATGCTATACCAGTAAAATTGCTATACCAGAACACATTTTGAACGAAAGTTCGATACACAACAATGTCCACAGACCTCACCATTGTTTTCATTTTCTTATCAATGCGATGAATACATCGATGATAATGTGTATGATAATGTGACATATCAACAGACGTAGATTCATTTCATGTAAGTCAACAGTTGATAATGTTAATCTGTCTCCAGTAGCTATTCCATACCAAGTAGGATACTCGGTCCGATGAAAAGAAAAAAAAAGAAAACGCGGAACGGAAAACGGAACAGAAGAGAAAACGGATCGAGAAATTCAAATTATATGAATCAGTTTATTTAACGAAATATAGCATAGCAGGTATATTTTGTCTTTCTACATACATTAATGAATATCAATGCACATATGATATATTATTCAATTATTTTACTTTTCATACAAAGAGCATTGTGAGAATTAAATACCACTGAATTTAAAAACATGAATTAAAATTAAATACATACGGTGAAAAAATACACTAACAAGTAGTTCTACGTTTTAATGAGCAATCTTTAGCATGTATATATAAAATGATACTTAATCATAGTTTTTCTCCACATCATGCTTCAATTTGTCTTCAGTAAAGAATGGAGGTCTGGGTAGTTGTTAAACCTTGAATTGGCTTCGCTTCAAAGGACGGTAGACACGTTTCAAAAGGACACTGCCATCAAGGGGCACAAGGATGTTGATCTTTCCTGTCTTCATAAAATTTCGCGATCAGACAAAGCTGATATTAATCTAGTCAAAATGGAGTAATTGAAATGACAAATGCAGCGAATTCATATGATTTTTTAAAAGACAAACTTGAAACATTGTGTTGTGTATGTGCATGTAGATTTACATGATTATATATTTTTAAAGAAAGTTTTCCCTGTTTGATATCCAAGATTCTAATTTTTGAAAGAAATATAACAATATATGACACAGTGACCAGTCAGTATCTATTTGAAGAAAAATTCCAAATTACTCACAGCATGCAATTACTAGTATTAACAAATGTCAGTAGTCCGTTAATGGATCGAACCGAATTTTTTCGTTTCTTACTTTTGTTCTTTTCGTTTCTTTTTTTTTAGGTGGGGTGGGTGGGGTGGAAAAACTCATTATGTATGTAGCTGCTCGCTAATACCTCTGTCAACGCTGGATTGCAAAACTATTGTAAACCATTAATTAAATTATGAAATAGGTAACCTATGATTTTTACACAAGATTAATGGAGATTTAAAATAATATATGTAGCTAAGATATTTTTTTAATCGGGCAAATACATTAAGTTCATCAAAATCAAAATTTCAGGAATTTCTTTACAAGCAGTAAAACTTTTCTTCTTAAAATATTCTGCACCATAAATTGATTAAGCTTAGGTAAATGTTTGTATTAAAGTTAGAGAATATTGTAATTGCGGCACTATGACAGCAATACCTATGGACAGAGAATGGAAATAATAAGTTATCAAATGGCGATCACATTTTCACAAGAAAAGGGAGAGAGCAGAAACAACAGCTGAAGAACAGAAAAAGAGGCTGCAATTGTAATTTTATTTTTTCAATGTTGTTTTTCAAGGGATGAAAACATCTTATTAATTTGATAGGCTTATAAAATCATTTCTAAAGGTGATTACCAGAAAAGAAGTCATAAGATTTGAAAGGTTATTTCTTTTTCATTTGTCTTTTTTTTTTTTTTTTTTTTTTTTTTTTTTTGATTGTCAATAAGGACCTCTAGCATATTCTTAAAATCAACTTCAGAGTATTTGTACCTAGAATCAGAGTGATGTTTAACAAAGTGATTTTTTGAATGACTGATCACTAGATATGACTATTCTTTTTTCCATTTTGTTGAAGAAGCAACTGTCTATGATATCAAATAGTCTAGTCTTTAATTCACCGTCAGGAATGGTCGTGTAAAGTGTTGCAAAGTCATACATTTTGATATCATTGATTTGAGAAAAGTTTTAAAAGGGTTTTTTATGAAGTTTAGGAATCCAGTATAGGTACAGTAACATGACTCAGATTCATTTGTTCCATTGACTTGGATATTAAATGTGTATGAGGAATTTGAATTTCCTTTAGTTTTGTTGTTTTGTCCGTAAATAGTTTGTTTTTCCCAATAAAGTGTTTCCTTAGTGTGAGTGTTGGTCGGTAGGGCTGTCTTAGTATAACCAGTTTGATCAGTCAAAGTAGCGGTTGGCCACATTTTCATATTGTGCAGAAGACGGTCTTCTTGGCTAATTCCAGATTCTAATAACTGAGTAGCCAGGGAAACGAGGATTTTACTGTGTGGGCATTGGTTTCGGTAAGCTATTTGTGTGTGAAATATTTGCGAGGTTTCGGGTTAATTTTCTTGTGTATAGTGTGTTTTCATTTTTTTGTTCACCAGGTCGCTTGGTGTATAGGTTGCTATTTCAGTGTAGAAGGGTTTTAGGAAAAGAACTGAGCCATATCAAGCAGTACTCCCAGCGTTAAAAAGGTACTGAGCGTGATCCGACAGTTATTTCGTTTAATTTATATTTCATTTCTTCGTGATAAATTTTGTTTGAGTGAAAGTATGATTCGGAAGAATTTTGAAGAATTTCATCTTTTGAAATGAAAGGGCAGATGGAGTATAGGAACGATTACTAAATGTGGAATTAATGCCAACATCGTTTAATATACAATGTTGTTTTGAGTCTTAAAAGCAGAGACAATGTTGTTACATACTTTGTCAGCTGGAAATTTATATCAAAAAAAAAAAAAAAAAAAATGGTACAATATATTGTCACAATGAACAATACAAGGATCTCCAACATATTTAATCGTACTGGAGACTCCTTGTTGATAACTTCAAAGAGCATATTTGAAAGAAAAACCATAGATTTGTTTATACAGATCCTTTTAAGAAACACATTAGAATTATCATTACTTGATCACAAGAGAAATTAGGTGCTCTGAATTAGATTTTCTATCAATGCTGTGTTTTTCCATTTAACGTTTAACACGTTTAAATGGTTTTAGAAAATATCAATAGGCATAAAATGTAAATGGCTTTATCTTTATAACTTAAAACTTTGTATTCTTATGTCTTATTGAAACAGCTTTTGAACTCGAAACAGTAAACTTTAGCTTTAAGGAATTACAATAATGGTCACGAGTTTTTTTTTTTTATTTTATTATCTTCATTTTCCCCCCAGACTTTTGATGTATCATATCTATCGATTTCATTTGATATTCATTCATTTGTGACTACTTTATTTTGAAAAGAAATATCTTCTTTTTATTGTCTCATTATACTTGGTATCAATCAAATAATCTTATACAGAGAGAGAGAGAGAGAGAGAGAGAGAGAGAAAGAGAAAGAGAGAGAGAGAGAGAGAGAGAGAGAGAGAGAGAGTTTTCATATTATGAATGAAAATGAAAAGTAGTTAAGGTCTTCAAGCAGTATGATATGAGTAAAGAATATATTTTTCAATTACCAATATCAGTTGCTGTAATAATACAGCAACACATCAATGCTGTATATAATTACATATTTATTGGAATTAATCACTTGATGTTTTAGGGGACAATAATGCATGCACGAATCCAGGATATTCGTTTACCTACCGTGGGTCACAAGGCCGATATTTTCGCATAACTCATTAAAATGCATGATCTTACGTAACCTATCGAGGACCAATGGGAATCGCCGTAAATATTCCCGGTACTCAAAGTGTCAGCTGTAATGGCGGCGCCCATGAAAGTGTGTTTTGTTGTGTGCCACTATCAAAGATACATGTATATAGATGAAAACTCCAGATTTGGCACCCATAATGGCTGATTATTTTACCTAATACTTTTCTTTCACATATGCCCCACCCCCTTCGGAAATCCTGGATCCGCCTCTGGTATGTTTATTATCATCACTGCTTCATGGCACGTGTTAAAAAAACACATTGCTCCCGTATGATGGAACTACGAACTCGTGCTGAACATGTAGACCTGTACATAGACTCGTACACAGTACGATAGTAAACGCTTGATAACGCAGGCTATTTCCTCCCCTGTCTTTATAGACACAAATACACCCCCCGCTTCAATAATGCAGATAAAGCATCTCGTTGAAAGTTTTGTAACTTGTTCAACTTAAACATAGTCAAAATCTTGGTTTTGAAAACATTTTTTTCTAGGCTACCGAGGACTGAAAATAAGGGGCTTTTTCATTGGTTGAATATCGCAATAAGGAATGGTAAAGCGATCAATCGCATATAGAAGCCGAGACACACCTTCCAGCGAAAATACTCGCCTTGTGACCCACGGTTGGTAAACGAATAGAGCAACCAACCGTGGGTTTCGGACGATGGTTAGCTAAAAGCTCTTTAGAAGTTTTTAGAATCCACATTTGATTTACACCACTTCTGGCATATGTAGTCGCACAGTAAGTTTGAAGTTTCTCCTTCACAGCTGTTGATATTGTCGTGAGGAGCAAAAATAGGAGCTTGGTAGAGCACTTACTGGATCCTGCGATGTATCTTTGTTTGTAAGGGTTTTTATGTAGTTTAGGAATCCAGTATAGGTACGGTAACTCGTATTCATTCGACCCACCGACTGGGATACCAAATGTGCCTAAAACTGAAGCATGGTTTTGAAGAATTTCATCTTTTAAAAGGGCAGTTGGAGTATAAGTACCTAAAGTGGAGTTAATGCCAAATTCGCTTAAAATACAGTTGTAATAATGAGTCGTACAAACCAAGACAATGTTGTTACAAGCTTTGTCAGCTGGAACCAAAACATATTTCTCATGTAACCTATCTAATTCTTTTATCATTTCTGGTTTACTAAACACAGATGGGTAGTGGTATTTACTTTTCTTTTAATATGTCTAATGCGGGATTTTAAGATTCATCTTTACTACTGTAACAGATAGAAAATAGTTCTTCGACGATTGAAGCAGTAAGTAAATAAGTCTTTTCCGATGGTAACAACAAGCCGTCACTAAAGATAGATGTGGTCACCCGGATGCCGACAGAAAACAACGTAAATTGTTTATCTGAAACTTCTACCATATTGGACATGCTTAGCACTACTATTTGAACAACTAGGTCACCAATGGGAACCCCAGATACCAGTTCTAACTCCCACTCCAGTTCTAACTGTTATGGGTAAAATTACCCTTGATGATACGGCAGCAGAATTTACTAACAAAGGCAATCAAACAATTACTAAGATTTATTTATACATGTAATTAAAGATTAAAAGAATATTGTAACAATAGCAGAATACTAACTTACGGTAGTTGAACAATCGATATCAAAATCCGTGCCGATCTGAATCTACACACACAAAATAGTAAATTCCTAGTTCCTAGTTATAAATAATCCAAATGCATAGAAAGTGTCTAAACAGAGCTTTTTTTATCAGTTTGATAATGATGCAACCGTTACGTTATCTTTCTACACATGAGCTCTAGAACAATCTAGGTCACAGATGTCAAAGACGTGCAAGTTGTACACAACAAGAAATAAACATCCAGCTCTCGAACAATCTAGGTCACAAGAGTCAAATGATTGCAAGTAGTACACAACACTAACCCATACACCAGATCCAGTGATTTGCTTTTCTATATAATACTGTAAAATATGTAGCAGACATATGTCCCACAGAAACACAGTCATGCGACTTCTGAATTCTTATTTCATATAATGGGCCGGCTCGTGTCGGCCCATAATCATGCGGTTTGCCCATGTGTAGACCAAAAGCATGTGGTGCTTCCATGTGTAAATCACAATTTTTCACACATATCTTAACTGTATTGTAATCCCTGTGTTCACCCCATGATTTCTTGCCCTCTATCCTATTAGTTATGAGAGATGACGATTTGTAGATTTGACAAACGCACGTGTTCGTGACGTTGCGCATTGTAAAATGATTTAGATCTGATCTAAAGTCTTCTTATAAAAGTCTTTTAAAGTGATACATGTATAATGATTTACATTTCCCGTTTTTTAAAATCAGCCTTTTAGGATAAAGACGATAATGAAAAAGGGGCAAAATTGATGTCATAATCTCTTTTGTATGTTCCCTATTCTTCACTGCATATTTCTTAATATTTCTGTTATACCAGTATATGGAATTTGATATTGCGATCAAAAATTAGTCCTCAAAATAAACTGTTAGTGAACCTGGCTCTTTATTAGCTTATTTTGCGTTGATGTTAGGGTTCATTTATCTAGCAATACACTTATTCGGTGTCCTCGCCGTTCTTTACACGTTGATTGACAACGGGTTTCTCCGTGAATCTGATTAGATATAGGGCTCACGGTGGGCATGACTGGTCGACAGGGAATGCTTACTTCTCCAAGGCACCTGATCCCACTTCTGGCATGTCAGGGGGTCTGTGTTTGCTCATTCATAATTTTGTATTCATTATAGGAGTTATGAGATTGATTGTTATTCGTAATCTTCACCTTTCATCGAGTGATCAGTCATTCAAAAATTATTTTGTTAAACACCACTCTGAACTCTGATATTAAAAAGATGTTAAGGTTCCTTATTGATAATATCTAGTACATTATAATGGAGATAGATGCACTCAATCTTCCATCAAGATATCAAATTTCCAACATACATTTAGGGTTTCTATGTGAAAAGATAAAGATAACGAATGATGATCAATCTCATTATTCCTATAAGAAATGGAAAATGAAGAGTTGGGAAGACAAAGACCCCTGGACACACCAGAGGTGGGATCTGGTGCCTATAAGGAGTAATCATTCCCTGTGTGCTCATGGAACTCTTGTTCAAAAAATCAACTGAGAATACAGTGCTTTATTTCTTTTAAAGAGATAATTTGTATGGTGAGAACACGGATATAAAGATATGAAATGTCATTGAATGTTGTCATGAAAGGTTAAGATATTGAACAATGATCATTTCATAACTCCTATAAGGAATACAAAATAAAGAGTTGGGCAAACATGGATCCCTGGACATACAGAGGTGGGAGCAGGTGCCTAGAAGGAGCAAGCATCCCCTGTCGACCGGTTACACCCGCTGTGAGCCCTATGTCTTGATCAGGTAAACGGAGTAATCCGCAATCCAAATCAGTGTTCCAAGATTATTGCAGCATTGATAGAGTACATTATGTTCATTTTTAAGTTTGGGTTTTTTGTTCCCATATATTGTGTTACAACACATATTAAGTGTACGGATGAATTGTTGGGGGACGTACATGATTTCTTTTTCCTCCATATGTATCTTCAGGCATAACATATTCTTAGAAGCTACTCTCTGCTGCAGAGAGCTTGTATGATTTTGCCAAAGGAAATCTTGGAACGTATGATATGACAGCTGTCGAAAACGCCAGAAAATATTACCAGTAGGCTTTCAGAGTTATTAGTATGAAAACTTTTCAACATTAACGAGCCTTCTAGGCATCTTAACATAGAGCATTTTTCTAAAATCGTGGATAAAAATACTTTAGCACGATGTAGGTAACAAATTCCATTTGTGCGTAATTCATTTCCAAAAGGCAAATGAATTTTCCCTGTAATATTCCACAGTTCCAATTCCTACCGAGAAGAGCTATGCACAGCAGCAGTGGAACTCTGCGAGGCTACACAGGATACAGGACGTCATTTCTTTCTTTGACTCTGGAATGATAAGTTGGGCGTTCTCGTTGGACGACAAGAACGCACAGTGCGCAGGGAATATTGTTCTCAAGTAAAACCCAAAACCTTTCCATTGTAAAGGGGTTATTGTTCAAGATATAAAACCATCAAAAGATGTTTTTAATCAGTCAGTTAAAGTCACAAAAGTCGTTATTGTTAGATTAGTATTGTTTGTGGTTTCATTCAAGTCCTTTTTGAAAGGATATGGACATGCAGTACGGGTATTAATCATGGACTAAAAGCACAAAGCCACCATTGAACAATTACAAGGTATCCAAGTCCTAAAGTATCTCAATGTGAAACCAAGACAAAATTCAAAATACAATGTATCATCTCTTAATCAAGGTATTTTCTTTTATTAATGTCATTTTGTCTTGTTTCTATGAAGATAAAAATTTATCATACGCAGAAGATGCTCTCGTGTATTGAATGAGTTGCGAGACATAAACATCACATGCAAGTGATTATAAAGGAATAGGCCTATTACTGCATGGATATGGAAAGTTGACGACGGAGAAGCCAAAAGTTGTTTGGAATTTTTTGATACACATTTGATTTATACCACTTCTTGTGTATGTCATAATATGTCTAAAGTTTGTTTTCACAGCAGTTAATATCTTCTTGAGGAATAAAGCTATTCCAAACCTGCTGTTTAAACACGATTAATTTTCTTATTCTTACTGCCTGTACCCTTTATGAGGGTTTCAAAGGTTTAATTTACTATCAAAATTACTATACTGCATAATCAAAGACTTGGGGAAATACACATTATAAAAGTAAACAATAATCAAATATTTTGATCTGCAGACTTGTTAATATACAGCTTAGAAATTGGATAGTGAAATAATATGACATTTCCCAATGGTAAAGCGACAGAAATTGGTTTCTAACGACAGTTTTACTAATGGTACAAATACCACTGTTTGTGACGTCATTTAATGTGAAGTACATAAATTTCTCTGTGAATTTTCTTGCTATAACTTATGCATATAGAGGTCATCATTTTTGTGAATCCTGATAGTAGAATTTCATTGATGAATGTTAATCGTACAAAACTTCATATCACGTTTCATTCAGTTTGGGTTTTTTTTAAAATGTATGCTACATCCCATTTGTCATGATTTGAGAATTGTTCACTCAAGTTGAGACACTATCTGTTTTAGATTTTTTAAGTTTTTAAGGTTCTGTCCGAAAGATCCGTAATTTTCAATTCCAATCCCGGGTGCTCAGTTTCTAAACACACGTGACCAAATGACGATGACACGGGACCTTCTGACACAAAGAGATGATAGTGGTCATTCTTTAGTTATAAAGTCCATGTGAAATTTTTCAAAAATATTTTTCATTTAAAAACTTATAGAACGTACCCTCACAAAGGAGCTGATAACTCGGAAATTGCGTATTAGATTAAAGCCCTTGTTAGCAGTGTATGGTGATCCAACAAGTCAATGCGTGCTGAACTATCGATACTCAAAAGATAAACACGCAAACCAAACGTAGGGAGAATAAACAGCTGTTACATGTATCAAACAAATCTCTTATATATACAATTCATATTATATATAGGGGATATAGCTCAGTGGTAGAGCATTCGACTGCAGATCGAGAGGTCCCCGGTTCGAACCCGGGTGTCCCCTCACTTTTTGTATTTAAGATAATTTGCAGCAGAGTGCTTACTATGGATGGGGATCATTAATAACATTCGACAATCAAAGTACTGAAAGTACTGATGGATGTTGATTTTATGTAGATTTGCGCCAGATGCTTCTGGGATTAATTTTTTTTTTTTTTTAAATTAAAAATAGAGAAGTACGTGTACCCTCAAAAGTCATAAACTTATGTGTAATTTGATGTATCTCCCATTTACTACAATCAAAGCGCAATTAATTATGCCTACATACAGAATGTAAAAAAAAAAAGTATGCAATTGTTGAAAAGAATACAAAATGAATGAAGTCTCAATGGATTAATTGCGAAGAACAATATGGGAAGACAAAGCCAGCAGAAGACCACAGACTGTGACACAAGAGGGCAGTGTGCCTTACTTATAACCAATTGACTGACGATGAGCAAAGCAAATTAAAGAGGATGAACTTGGAACAAGACAGAAGTAGTAGTACGACTATAAACATTTTGATGCAGATGTTATAACTATCTCCACAATACCCAAGACTATGAGCAGCTTTTATAGGAAGGTTGAGGCTGTGACATATGATGTCAGCAAGGTGAGCATAAACAGATCCAGAGCATAAGACACCAGCAGAGGTGACAAATAGCAGAGTAAAGACAACAGGATATATATATATTATTACTACAGTAACTTGATCCTAAGAGTCGGATCACGTCTCGTTGACAGGCGCGGATCATCAGATCACACGAGACGCGAAGCGTCGAGTTTGATCTGATGATCCGCGCCTGTCAACGAGACGTGATCCAACTCTTCGGATCAAGTTACTGTAGTAATGATAAATTTATTATATACCCCCTTATGCATTTTAAATCCACATTTATAAGATAAAAAATGTAATCCAAATTATCAAAATCACAGACATACCATGAAATTATGTTTTGTGTACGCAGTTTCGTTTGTGACGCGGTCAATATTTTCCACAAATAACGTTGCGTTGATGCATTGTGACGGCATCAGTTTCAGAGGATACTGATACGGAATCAGAATACCACAGTGTGGTGATCCGGAAAACCGGATCACACGCTGTGAAATCCACAGTATCAAAGAACGATACATTGATGGATATATAATAAAATGGATGACTCGGAAGTATTTCAAAAAGAGAAAAGAGTGAATAGATAACAACCCTGGTTGAGTTATACATGAACATCAGGAGGCGACTAACCAAGAAGGAAGGAAGAAGCAGACGTCAGAGAAAAGACTTGAATAAGGCTAGAGCAACTTACTCTAGTTCACCTTATGGTTCCTAAAGATAAGCAGAAAAAAGAAGTGGAAGAATGCATGTGGAAAATACATTGAGTGATTCCAGGAGAAGTTATGAACTGAAACAGTTGATTCATCCCGACAATCCGATAATTCAGTTTGGCGAGTAGCGTCAAAGTGAAAAGACGTGACAGAAGATCAAGAATGCTAGACAGGATCTCCAGGAGCGTATGGAGTCCAGCACACGGTGTAGGACTACGTACTGACAAAGGATCTAAGGAAACTTTGAGATTTGTCTAGAGTTTGATTTGGTGGATTACTGGCACCAGGCAGAGTTATGCTTCATTCTAAAAGGAGAACTCAGAAACACCGAAGCAATACGCAACTTCCGAGATATCAGCTCTTCTGTGATAGAGGTACGTTCAGTGTTCTGTTGAACGCTTGGGTGGGTACAAAACGTATACATATGCTATAGACTAGCTATGTAAATACGGATGAAAGTAATGAAAGTGCATATTTTGTTGATATCAGCCGTTGGTATACATTAAACAGACCTTATGGAGAATAATATTTGATTGAATTAGGCCATTAAATTAAATATGAAATTATTTGTTATTTCCTCTTCACGAGTGATATTTTAATCAAACAGAAATGGTGATTATCGATTTTTGTTTGAACTATTCTATTATTAGATACTAATAAACTTACTAATATTGTGTGTCCCTGCAGTTAGGGTGGTTGCATGATGTCTGATAATCGGCCTTTAAGCAATATATGAAGGCAGCGATTTGCATTTGTACCCACCGCGTGTGGACGATAGTATGTTTTGCGTCTCACTGTTCGTAAGAATTCTACAAAGGGAAAGAACTGTTGGGCAACTCGGAAATTGCGTATTCCATGCCATATACCAGTTTATATAGAAAGATATATAATTCTTGCCATTTTAACTAAAATTAAGGGTGACCCAAAACATTGGATAACCAGTACAAAGACATCACTTGTAAAGAAGGACATCTCAAAACATATGGGCATATCAGCACATGAGCATACTAACAGGAATCTTTTGCGAGACCAGAGAGTCAAATGAAAAGCTGTTAGTAGTTTCGTGGGGCCCAACAAACATTGGTCGAGTTCAGTAATTCTAGAAAGTTATCATGTACCAAAGAAAACATGAGGGCTTCTATAATTAATCGTTTGTAGCAGATGACAAAACAAAATCATGACAATGGTGGAATTTGGGAATGTCACACAGCGCCCGATATCTGGTATCCTCTTTTCAGCTGCAGTAAATCTGAAGTTAATCGAGCAGGTGAAAATGGATGAAATATGGAATGCATGAACCAACAATAATAACATAAGAAACATGCTGTGCGACTACATATGCCAGAAGTAGTGTAAATCAAATGTGGATTCTAAACAATTCTTTTAAAAGAACTTTTAGTAAATTTTAAATAGCAAAACTCTTTTTCAAATCAACAACATCAAAACGTATGAATTTCCAACACTTCACATGACCATTCCTCACGATCAATTAAAGACTAGACTTTTTGACGTCATAGACAGTTGCTTCTTCAACATAAATGGATTGATTGATTGTATAGTGTTTAACGTCCCTTTCGAGAATATTTCACTCATATGGAGACGTCACCATTGCCGGTGGAGGGCTGCAAAATTTAGGCCTATGCTCGGCGCTTATGGCCTTAGAGCAGGAAGGGATCTTTATCGTGTCACGCCTGCTGTGACACAGGGCCTCGGTTTTTGCAGTCTCATTCGAAGGACTGCCCCCATTTAGTCGCCTCTTACTACAAGCAAGGGGTACTGGGGATCTATTCTAACCCGGATCCCCACGGGATTCAACATATATGGAAAACAGAAATATTCATATCTAGTGATCAGTCATCTAAAAAATTATTTTGTTAAACACAACTCTGGTTCCACGCACAAGTACTCTGAAGTTGAAATAAAAAATATGCTGGAGTTCCTCATTGACAATATCTTCGTAGTCTTTGGTGACCAGGTCATCCAACAGTCTGTTGGAATCCCCATGGGCAAGAATTGTGCTCTTTTGTTAGCTGACCTGTTTTAATATTTTTATGAAGCAGAATTTATTCAAAAATTTCTACGTTAGAAGAAAAATCTCTTCCTGTAGCCTTTAATTTGACATTTAGATATATCGGCGACGTTTTATCTGTAACGTTTTATCAATAACAATTTTCGATTCGATCTATCCCTATGAACTCGAGATATAAGACACCACCGAGCTCTTCACTTCTACTTTGTACTTCGATATTTTATTGAAAATAAATATCAACGGCAAACTAACAATTCAACTTTATGACAAACTCGATTATTTCAGCTTCTCCATCGTCAACCTCCCATATTTATGTAGCAATATTCCATTATCACCTGCATATGGTGTTTATATCTCTCAACTGATTCGATGCGCAAGAACTTGTTCTACGTATGACCCTGTCCCTCCTCCACACTCTATTCACATGCCAGTATATCGGCAGCCCGTGCTACAAAACAAAGATCACATAGAAAAGACGATCTCGCAGAGATCTTGCAAAATCCATATCAATTAAAAAATACACTGACTTTCAAGATAAAGGAGTTTGATCCTCATTAATCGATATTGTATTTATCTGATAAAAGATACAACGAACAAGTCGATTTGGTTGGTTGGTCATTTTACGTCCCATCGAGAAATGTTTATTCATAATGAGACGTCGACAGCTGTAGGTGAAGTACCACAGATTCAAACCTTTATGCTTATTAAGGAAGTTAGCTCCTGAGCTTTTGAGCACAACTGCGCAGGATGCCACAACTAAGCATTTACTGGTTCAATACTGATCCCACTAGTGCAAACACATCACACATTTATTACTGAACCCTGTCCAGTTGAAAAAAATTCTGTCAATTCAAATTCTGAAAGGGTTTTGCAGGGACTATTTTTTATGGCGGAAGGATTGATTAACCAAAAAGTTCTAAATCTGCGTGATTTTACAGCAATACATCTTCTATTTTTATACCCCTATACTGTATTTCAGTTTTATAATTTATGATACAAGTAGCTCAGACTTGGAACTTGTTCAAATGTTGTAATTCATTAATTTGGTTGATATATTTTTCCAAACAGAACACCAATTCTTATAAAAGTGTTAAAATTAATTTGATCGAAATTTTGTTTAAAAATTTAGTATTTTCGCCAATAATTAAAAAAAATTGGTCTCCAACCCCCCTTTTTTAAAGTTCCATTTTAAATTCTCAGACAAGACCTTGAAAATTATGTGAAATATTAGAAATTGACATTACTTCTAATATCTCCTTTTAAACTCTTAAATTTGATATCATGAATTTTTTCATATATCAAGTGCAAAAAGGTCATTATTTATTTCCATTAATAGTATTAAACTTTTTCTTTCTCCGAAGTGTTAGAAGACATGATTATGTAGCATATTTCCCCCAAACCCTCACAAATTTTCATCATTTTATTCACCTTATCAAAAATGACAGAAAATAATAAAAATGACTACATAGGAGACATATTTCAAGCTCTTTAAAATCTGTAAATTCCAGGAGCTTCCGGGGGCTGCACCCCTGGGCTCCCACCAGGGCTTCACCCTGGACCCACTGGGGACCTCAAGGTGGCCCCCAAACCCCCTGCTTCTTACAGTTGTGCCCCCACCCCCCCTAATTGCAATTCCTGGATCTGCCCCTGATTTTAGCTATTATCAAATTCTTAGTTACAGTTTTAATGGATATTTCATCAGTAAAACTGTGTAATTTAAAAAGCTTAATAAAATGCTATTGGGAATTCAGAAATAGAGAAAAGCAGACATAGAATCCAAGGATTATTTTCAAGAAATATTTCTTTTTAGTTTTGTTTTGCACATTTTCGGTTTCGTTTTGCACCCAATGTTGGATCACTGGGAGTGAGCTAGGATCCAAAAGCAGGTGCTTGTGTGGAATACCAAGACAGCTGATAATTATAAAATACACATCAAAAATCCACAGAACTGTACATGTGTATTGTCAACTCCAGTTTATTTTTATAAACCATTCTTATGGCATCTCTGGCATCAAACAACATCTAACTATTACATCAGTTGTCTACTGAACCAGTTGAACAAGAAATTAAGTACAATATTGAATTTCAAGAAACATAGACTGGTCATTCAGCCCAACGCTATTCAATGCCCATTAAAATCTTAGGGTACTGATTACAAGCATGATAACAAACACTGTCTAATCAAACATACAGGGTATATATAGATATATATATATATATATGTTTGTAAGATCTGATGTGTGCGTGTGTCCCAGTGGTGGTAAATTCATACATGCTCATTCCCCTTCTATCAATCCTATAACCTGATGAACTGTACTTCATAAAACATACATAATACATACAAGCCTCTCTCATTCACTGTGAAAATAACATTAAACACACACACACACACACCCTCTCTCTCTCTCACTGTGAAAATAACAATAAACAACAAATATTTACAAAGTGTTAATTTTTCTCACAGCTTTCAGCTGGATGTCAATTTATCACTTGCTGCAAATGGAAGGTCAGTGGGTGGGGTCTATGGAAATTAACATGGAATGCCATGTGTATATCAATTTCTATTAGGCAGTATATTTCATTTGCCAATTCTAGATTTTTAGTTCTATTTCAAACATTAAAATAAGGAATCGCCGTCTAGTTTGTTGGGTATGCGAGTTGATAATCTACAATGGAAAGCATGAAAATTTATACATAATGGCTTTGCTGTTATGCAAATTATCACCTCAAATACCCAACAAATTAGACAGTGATTCTAATGATGAGGACTGAAGGCTGTGTGGACAGGTAAATAATTTACAGAAACAGCTGTTCAAAGATGCATGCAACAATAATTTTCCCAAGAAGTCTCAGGGATGATATTTCATACCTTTTACAAAACAAAACCAGTTTAAAAATAGCATCTGAACAATATTGTTTCCACACCAGTATGTCATACCTCATTTGTTCAATTTAAAAACGAAGCCAAAAGTCAAATTCTTATTTTCTGTGTGGAAATTCAAACGCCACAGGGAAGAAACTGACTCAGTAGGTCTCTATGAGAATTTACGACTGTATCAAATGAGCCAACACATAAATTCAAACATATCAACTACTTGTACAAACATATGTCAATGACACCTTTAAAAATTATAAAAATACTTTTTCAATAGACAAAGGGGATATTATATTTATTGAACTATATAGGCTGCATAAATAGCTAACACCTTATTCATTATGTTGAGCTTTTATAAAAACAAGCCATTCCCAATCCCTAAGGTGTCAATTTATTCGTAAAGAACTTCTGATGATGAATTAGTGAAGTGACCTTCCAATAGTACGAATATGTTGGACCACCTTTGTCTAAAACATGGACCTGAAATCAATGAAGTGGGACTCTATAAAAGCAACACATATTGATGACAGTGTTACAGAAAGTTTTTCAAATTCAAAAGTAAATTTTTTTGGGTCACCATTGTAAACAAATATCTGAACACTAGCCAAGCTGAGACTTGAAGGTTTGAAAATTACAGAAGTTACATTCTTAAAGTAACATCTGACTAAGTAAATGGGCTACTTGACTGGCAGAATGAATGATGAACTGGTTAATAAAACTCGACAGATACTGTATCAGTAGAATTTTCAGCAAGAATTTAATTTTGGCATCATGAACGGCAGTGTTGAGATCATTAAAATTGAATATCACTAATATTTATTCTATATCAGACGTAATAGCTATTTTTCTAGGAATTCTCAAGTCTCTAAAATTAGCTCTCACTAAATATATAGATTTATGGACAAATCGCTAAACGTGTCTCACTAAAACTACCACTTATACAGTATCACAGACCTAAAACACATACAACTAATGGAAGTAAACATAATGTACATTTCAAAACATTGAAGTGACTACAATTTCCTGAAGTCAATCTGACATGTGTAGACAAGCATCTTCAATTTCCAAGATGGAAATGTTTTGCAATTCAGTGAAACACTAATAATGACTATGAAAAAAGAAAGTTATTTCATATATTGCTAAATGAATACTTTGATGTATTTCAAATCTGTCCTGTCTCCTCTACAACATACTGGTACATGATATATCATTTACCACAAATAAGAGATATTCCTGCTCATTCATTGCTCTGGGGGTTATTTTTTTTTTGCCCTTTTTTGGAGGGGGGTGGGGTGTAGACAGCTTACAGTGTTGATAATTTTACAGTTCCTAGAATATATGTACCATATCAGTTGTGTTCTACATTGAATAATGAAACAACACAAATACAACTGCACATGAATAACATATTCATTCTCTTATAAATCATAGACAATCATAAAAAAAATGGAAAAAAAAATCTGTGGGTGAAACAAGATTGCTCCTGATAATAGCACAACATGTAATAGCCAATTTATATGAATATCTTTAAATAGACCAATAGAAAGGCCTTGTCAAAAGTTTTAAACTCAACAACATATCAAAACCCTTACACTTTTCTTTCAAAAGTTATAAACAATGTTAAAATGGGTCATAGGTCATTCTTACAGGATCATAAAAATGTGACACTTCTTGAAGAAGTTTGCAACATGGATTTCATCCACTAAATTCCAAAGACCCCTCACTAATACTTTCAAAAGGAATAAGCAATGTTAGAGTATGAAGTGGGTGAGAGGTCACAGAATCTTCAAATTTCACAATGGGTATAACCAATAAACATCAAAGCCCTCTCAGTTATAGATCAAAACTCACGGGCCATGTTCAAAGTTTTTGCCACGGACTGACGGACACGGGGAGAGGCAGACAGATGAGCCAACATTAACGTGCCCCTGATTCTGGGGGGATAACTAAGCTGTTCTGAGAGAGACAGAGAGAAGGAGAACATCCGTGAATTTGCGAGTAAGAAAAGAAATGGCTGGCCATTTGAGTTTTAGGTGGTCATTTCCATTTGTTGCTGCTCTTCTTCAGTAATCTTGTGGTTGGCATATTTGCTCTTGTGCTTGCGACTGTCCATGTGCTGAGCAAACTGATTTTCACCATTGACTGTCACATTACAAATGCTGCAGTAATAGCTGCCACTTGGAGTTCGGAAGTTGGAATAATCCCGCCCTCTCTTTCGTGACTGCTGCTGTGTCTGGATGGTCACAACATTGTGTTCTTCTACAGCAAACCCAGCATGCCCTGAACAAAGACCTCTGTATTGTGTATATATTTACCGTAAATATTCATAGAAATCAACAGTACTAAAAACCCTATCACATTTTTTAATTTTTGTGTAGATTATTCAAATATTCTGAACTTGGTTCAAAATGCTATAAATATTTTGTGAATAAACTTTGTTGATAAAAGGCATGACAAGCATTTCAAATATTTATAACTATCTGTGTACATTCAAATGACCTTCACAAGTGCTACAAATTCATCTACAGCAAAATTGTCTTTTAGACTATTTTACCTATTTATTAGTGACATTTAAAAAGATACAATTTGCTAAATGGAAATATACTGTGCATTCATAAAAACAAATTGAATACATGCAATTGTTTTATTTCAGCACAGAGAGAAACTTCCTCACAAGGGTTTCTATAGAATGGCCTCCCTACCTGCTCTTCCCCTGCCCCTCCCCCTCCCCCTTCCTCCCCATCTGCCTCGGTTCGAGTCAGCTGCTCTCTCCAGGGATCGTAGTTTTCCCTTGTGTTTGGCTCCATTCAAATGGGACTGTAACTGTTCATTGCAGGTCACCTGAACACTACACATCTTACACTCGAACACGGCGCCATCACTGAAAGAGAATCAGCTCCAGAGTTTGGTTGTCTGTCATTTATTTCTCTAAATGAATGTGCTTTCCCTGCTGTTTATATTATATGAATGAAATATTGGTATTGTATGAGACAATCAGTAAGTCACATGTACCATCGTATATCAAGTTCTACTGAAAGATTCACAGCAACATAGAAACAATGCAGAAAAATAACTTTATTACTTTTCAGTGAAGGTAATGTAATCTGTATTTAAAAGTATCCAATAGAGTTATAACATATTTTAACATGGATTCATTTCATTTCCTGGGCATTAATTTTCATGGTTTTGCCAAAGAGTACAATCATGTGGTTTCCTTTCTGTTTGTATAATATGAATGAAATACTGGTACAGTTCTGCTCATACATATCTGTAGCTATATTCATAGACAGTTATAATATAAATATACAATTCCAACTGTTTCCTCTGTAATAACCCTTTGAAACTCCAATGTGTTGATTCCCCCATTATACAGTAGAGCACACTTATAGCATTGCACTGGGGACAGATCATTTTGCTTCGTTATATCCAGTAAGTTCATAACATGTTTTAAAACTACAGGGAATGAAAATCAGTTCGCTGTGAGCATGAATTTGTTATACTTGTGTTCTCTGTAACCGTGTTCTACTGTACACAACTTCTCACTTGTATGAAAATGAATGACCTCAGTCCACTATAGAAATTAACATTCAATGCTATGTGTATTTCAGTTTTTATTTGGCAATATCTTTGATATTTTATACCGTATAGCGGGTTTTTTCCGCAGGGTGATAAATTTGGCTTAATTTAGCGGTTTGATAGCTTTCCGCCAAAATTTCACTCGCCAAATATGCATTCAATTGTGACTTCAGTATTTGCAAGGGAGATAACTCTTCCCTAGTCGCCAAAATTTATTCCACTAAAATTATTAGTATACCTTTGATCCAGCAAATCGCCAAATCTTAGACCCACGGAAAAAAACCGCCATACAATATTCTCATTTTACATACAATCTTTCCTTTTATGTAAAAATTGTACTCATGATCTATCAACTTTCTACTTTTGCTTGACCCAAAATAAAATTGCTGTTCAATGAATAATAACACTCAATAGTAGGAGGCAATTTTCAAAATGTGATAGAAATATTAACAAAGCACTGATACATACACAGATGTAATTGTACACTCACATTTTGACATGCTGTTTATCCGTCTCCGATATCTGCACGATGCCAGCAGCTTTCATTTTCTTGGCATGGTTTTTCCCCTCGTAATGTTGAATAGCCTGTTTAGGCGAGTTGAAAGCAACCTGGCACAGTTTGCAGTAAACACGGTCATTTTCATCTTTCATTTTCTCAATTACACTCTGAAATCATACCCAACAGAAAATAACCACCGGTTATTGACTTTCATTGGATGTTAAAAGAAATTTAAATTTCCTGTTAAAAATAACACCTGCTATAGATATTACTGTGAAATCATCAATGTTCATATTAGGTTTTTTCTTATTTTAGAAATTCTTAAGTGAAGATTTTTAATGCAATTTACTTTCTCTACATGAAAACATTGAATTTGTTTGATTGTCTGTACTTGTGACTTTTTAATCGTTTTACCTCACTGATGGCCTGGACATTTTCATCTTTTGGTTTGTCATCTGATGCTGGATTGACTTCAGTGACAAGATTAATTGTGGTCACCAGATCTCCCTGGGCCGCTTTCCTAGCTAGTGTGGCCTCCAAGGCTGCAGACTGCTTATACAACCTTACTTTTTTGGCATGGTGTTTGCCATTGTAATGAGACTGTGCCTGTGAAGGGTGACTGATTGTCAAATTACACAGTTTACAGAAAAAGGGACTTGTCATTTCTTCCAATGCCTTCTCTACATCTGGATCCACCAGCAACTCCTCTACTGCTTTCTTTTTCTTTGGAGGAGAAGGCCCAGTGACATTGTCTTTGGAGGTGCTGTCTGGCAGAATTGGGGCCTCTGGAACAGTAACTTCTGCCTTAATCACTGACTGTTGTGGGGGTTGTGATTCAGAAACGGTGATCTGATCATTTTTCTTAACAGGTTCTGTTTTGACTTCTTCCACCGATGGCTTTGAAGTTGAGGATTTAACTCCTACCTTATGCTCCACTTTACATGGCTTCTTAACTAGTGGCTGTTCCTCAGTTTTTATCTCAAGTTTACGTTTTTCTGCTTGTTTAATGTCTTTACTGTCATTTCTGTTTCCAGGAGTCAATTTATTATCATTCTGAATGCTATCGTTTGCTTCCCATGGATTCTGGTCTCTACCTGGCAAAAGCCTCTGATTTTTCTCATAGGCTTTGTTGTCATTTTGCATGAGATTAGTTCCTCCTCTACCCCGTCCTCTGTGACTAGATCCTCCGCGAGTGTAAGGTGGCCGCTGGTTTCTGAAGTTTCCACCATTGTCCCTGTTTCTCCCTCTACCTGTCATTCCATCCCTGTCAATGCCCCCTCTCCTAGCTCCTCCTCCTCCTCGGTCCCCCCGGCCCCTGGTTCCTCCTCTTTCCCTTCCTGGCTCACTTCTTGAATCTCTGTAACCCTCCTGCCATCCCCTGTTCCAGTATTCATCCCTATTCCACCCTCTATCTGAGTGTGGATAAGATTTATAAGTTTCATCTTCATACTGATACATTTGGTCATATCCACTTCCTCTGTTATCATGGTACCTCTTTCTCTCTGGAGGGTCATCTTGATTACTTTTCATTGGAGGTATCTGTGAAGGTCCTCTCCTGTAATCTGTGTCCTCATATTGTCTCCCTGCATCAAAATTATCTCCCCTGTAGCTTCCATTGTATGCCCCTCGATTGGGCCCAGGTACTCCTCCTCTGCCACCCCTGTTGGGTCTAATTTCAGTGGTCCCTCTTCCTCTTCCTTCCCCTGATTTTTCTGACAGCCTCTCATTGTTTGGAACCTGGTGTGCATCATTTCCTCTACCAACTCCTGGTGCCTGTCCTCTCCCTCTCCCTTTTTCCAGCCGAGGATCCCTTTGGGGAGCAATCTTCTGCTGTCCCTCTGTACTGATACTAGCACTATTACTGTTCCATACCTTCCCATCCTGTTGACTTGCATTACTCTGACCATATGAGTAAGATCCATAGGAGGCATCCTGATCCTGAGAGCCATCCCTGTACCCATAGTAATTCCCATAAGCATCATATCCACTACCATAATAATCATTGTAGCTATAGTTTGTGCTATTGTATGAGTCGTAATTAGGCTGGGTTCCTGACTGATATTGATTTCCTGTTTGGTATGCAGCATAGTCATAGTTATTGCTGGAATTGTAGTAGCCTGTTGTATCTTGGTACTGTTGGTAGCTCTGAGTGGTATTTGTTGATGTACTGTAACTGGGTTGTTGACCTTGGGAAGAATTCTGGGGTGCATAATATCCTGGAAATATAAAGGACTTATTTTTAAAAACAGAGTCATGCAAGCTTCAGCATGAATCACTCTTTTCTCCAGTATACCTGGAATAGAAACGAACGTTTTAGCCACACTAGCCTGCAGGACTACTCAGTACTGTTCTTCTAGTCCTGTTACTGACCCACTTTGTCCAGCAGCCTTTGTCTGCTGGTCCAATCACAAAGCAAGAAGGGGGAAGGTGTAGATGGGGACATGATCCCTCCTGATGGGGGTAGGGGAGGTCTATCATGAATTTTTTTTAAAAATAAAAGATGCCACTGCATTCTGGCTACATTTTACAGCAAAATGAAGTCAGAATATTAATTCAAACTAAATTTGTCGTTGTATTTCTTGTTTCCTATTGATGTTTCGGGTTTTTTTTCCAATAAGGTGGTGAGATACTTGTCAAGTGCTTCCACATGGTTCTATAACAATTCATTGTTTGAATCCAACCTTTTTTATAGTTTCAAATGCATTGTTGAGGTAGAAAAGGAGTGGATTCAATTATTTTAAAAATATCCAGACATCTCCCATTCAACAATTTTTAAATTTGGAACACGTTCATTTTCTTTTATTTATCTGTATGATTATTTTTCCTGATGGTATATAAATTTCTAGTATCCCTGTAGGGTAAACTTAATGACTTGTTCAGTAGCCCACCCTCCATTATAAGTTGTAGCAGGCTACTATTAGTGCAATCTAATTGAAATTAGATGTTAGATCTGCTTGCATACTCACTACACAAACATCTAACAACATTCCGTAGAGGGTCACGTCAGAGGTCAAATTCGATTGACCAATGAAATCACCGCTGGCAAAATCATTGAATGTTTGTTGAAGCCGATAAGTCTAGAGTGATACCGAATTTGACCTCTGACGTGACCCTCTATGGGATGTTTTTAGATGTTTGTGTAGCGAGTATGCGAGTGGATCCAACATCTAATTTTAATTAGATTGCTATTAGTGTTGAACACAGTATACAGGTTTGTAGACCAATGTAAGCTACAAATGATATCACCCCTATATGACATTTTTGATAAGAGTACCATGGGCCACATCATTCATCTGAGTCACCTTGACCCATATCTGAAGACTTTCCATATATATTTGCATGTAAAACCTTAGGCCCTATTGTGGCCCCAACCTACCCCTGGAGGCCACGATTTTTACAAACTTGAATCTGCACTATGTCAGAAAGCTTTCATGTAAATGCCAACTTCTTTGGCCCAATGGTTCTTGAGAAGAATTTTAAAGATTTTCCCTTTTTTTTAGAATGTAAAACTTTCATCCCCCCTTGTGGCCCCATCCTACCCCCGGGGGCCATGGTTTGAACAAACTTGAATCTGCACTATGTCAGAAAGCTTTCATGTAAATATCAACTTTTCTGGCTCAGTGGTTCTTGAGAAGATTTTTAAAGATTTTCCCTACATATTTGTATGCAAAACTTTGATCGCCCTTGTGGCCCCCATCATACCCACGGGGGCCATGATTTTAACAAACTTAAATCTGCATTATGTCAGAAAGCTTTCATGTAAATATCAGCTTTTCTGGCTCAGTGGTTCTTGAGAAGAAGATTTTTCCTATATATTTGTATGTAAAAATTGGATCCCCTATTGTGGCCCCATCCAACCCCTGGGGGGCCACGATTTGAATAAACTTGAATCTGCACTATATCAGGAAGCTGTCATGTAAATCTCAGCTTTTCTGGCTCAGTGGTTCTTGAGAAGAAGATTTTTCAAGATTTTTCCAATATATTTGTATGAAAATTTTTTATCCCCTATTGTGGCCCCATCCAACCCCTGGGGTCATGATTTTAACAAACTTGAATCTGCACTATGTCAGGAAGCTTTCATGTAAATTTCAGATTTTCTGGCCCATTGGTTCTTGAGAAGATTTTTAGATGACCCCACCCTATTTTTGTGATTATCTCCCCTTTGAAAGTGACATGGCCCTTCATTTGAACAAACTTGAAAGCCCTTCACCCAAGGATGCTTTTGGTCAAGTTTGGTTGAAATTGGCCCAGTGGTTCTGGAGAAGAAGTCAAAAATGTAAAAAGTTTACAGACGGATAGATGGATGGACAGACAGACGGACAGACGATGGACAACAGGCGATCAAAAAAGCTCACTTGAGCTTTCAGCTCAGTTGAGCTAAAAACGGTACATAATACGCTTGTGAAAAACTTATGTCGGGTGTTTTTCTTTAGCCATAATTTGTAAAATTTTGCTTAAGGTAGTATCAGCCATCATCAGGCTGTGACATACCTTCTTTGTATCATATGAATAAAAGGTCCTAGCTTAAAATCTGTGACTAGAGGTTTCCCCAAAGAAGTAGAGACATTTTCTATAGTCATCTGGCCCAGAAAATAGATGATTTCAGTAGGAGTCCCAAAATCTGGCATTCAAATCAGGAATATATAAGCAAATCCAAACTACATTTAATTTGATCCAAAATTGCTTTGTGTTGTATGACAGGAGCGTGAAGTTTGGCATAAAATTGCCAAAAAATGCAAAAACCAATGAAAATTTTCCATAAATTCAGGGGGTTTTCCTTTCAGAAAACATACAGCCCATGCGTCAAGCAAATTTATATTCAAACACATTTTTCATCTTCTCCTAATACACAATATATATTAATTTCATTTTGCTCGACGAATGGGCACACCTTTTCCTAAGCAATAATCTGGATGAAATTTAACAGTTATCAAGCTCTTTTTGAAAAAAAGGCGGAAAGAACTCTTATTCATGACGTAATAATGCTATAAAATAAGAAATAACTTTGATTTAAGTTGAGATAGTATACTTGGAATGTATTTAACTTATTCAAAACACAGATCAAGCTTGATTCAAGACACATTTAAATCGGAGAATTTCTGGGGGCCTTTTTATGTACACAATCGTACCTTGTTCTTTAACAAGTTCAAGAGAGGCCAAAATTGCAACATTATCTTGAGTGACTCACAAAGAAGCTACATTGCAAGTTTCTGCTGACAGAGAAATAAATATAGAAATCAAAAACCTAAAAAAAATATTTCGTCACTTGCCTTGATTATTGTAACTGTATTGTGAAATCTGAGCGCTTTGTGGTGTAGACTGCTGACTGCCTGCTGAGTAAAAAGTAACATGTAGTTTATTGACCACTACAAAAAGTATAAGTACACTTGACTACATTATTAACCAGTACAAAAAGTAATGGTGCATGTTGACTACATGTAGTTTTTTAAAGAAATTCCATCCTTCTAGAATTATAGGTTCAATCTGATATTTGATTGTTGATTCTTCAAATAATATATATTAGTAACAAATAAAAATGATAAAATAAGTATGTTGTGGTATTAATAATTTTTTTTATTAATTAGCACACATATACCTGTATCAACATCAGAAAATTGAAATTTTCCTTAAACAGCATTATCAAAATTTCACAGAGTTATTGCCCTTGGATTCAATATTTTAAAACATGTATAAATTGATTATTCATGTATAACTTAGACTTTTGAAATATTTTATGGTTAACAAGATTTTTTTTTACAATAACTATTGAAAAAGACTCCAACAAAATTTATGTTCCTATCAAGCATAAATCTTGTTAAATCACTGACTTTGCAAAAGCTTATGATGTCACAGGAGGGTGGAACTATGTTAACAAGTACAACAAGAGGTACTGTGAGCAATGCTCACTAAGAATACCCCCCGCTTACCCCAATCTCCCAAAGGGTGTTCGTAATAGGTATAAACTACCTCTTTTCTGAGTGTAAAAAACAAATGGCATGACAAACCGAACCATATTGTTACTTCAATGTCCAGTGCGCATGACCTTTGACCTTTTGACCCCAAAATCGATAGGGAACATCTTCATCCCATGGGTAGTCCATATGTATGATATGGTGACTGTAGGTGGAAAGGATAACGCTTTAGAGCCCGGAAACCATATTGCTACTTCGATGTCCAGTGCGCTTGACCTTTGACCTTTTGACCCAAAAATCGATAGGGAACATCTTCATCCCATGGGTAGTCCATATATATGATATGGTGACGGTAGGTGGAAAGGATAATGCTTTAGAGCCCAGAAACCATTGCGTCTACAGACGGACGGACGGACAACCCCATTCCAGTATACCCCCCCCCCCCCCCCCCCCCCCCCACAACTTGTTGCGGGGGGTATAAAAAGCACTGGTACATGTTAAGTACATATAGTTTATCAACAAGTTGTAACCTTGGCATTTGACCTAGAGACCTCAAAATTTATAGGCATATTTTTTTTTTTTTGGAGACTTAGACATCATCCATTTACACAGTGAAGATGAAGTCTGTTGGCTGAAAAATACTTCAATTATTGACTCACACAATTTCACTATGTTTGACTTGACCTTTAACCATACGATCTAATATCTTGTATACACTGAATAGGAAATATGTTAGGGGTGTGCAATATTGCAGTTTATCCCACTTTAGACAAATTTGTAGATAATTGATTGGATAAAAGCCAATCACATGACACCCTGAATTTTTCTATATTAGGTCTCCATCTGGAGGGTATATTAGTTTAACAACTGTGACGTCACTAACAAATCACATGACGCCCTGAAATTTTCAATATATCGTCTCTGTTCAAAGAGTTTGGCAACTGTGGCATCACTTACGAATCATATGACACCCTGAAATTTCAATACACTGTCTTCGTGCTGCTACCATAGCTTTCATGCAACTGTATGTCTGCATTCAGTTTCCACATAAATGTACCTAATTTCTTTATTTAATGTTCATATCTTTAACAATGATGTTTTGATATAAATTTGTGATTTGAATGGTTTTCAACGTGAAGCATGTCTATGAAATTCAACTTAATAACTGAATAATATTTAATTATCAAATACTATGGAATCATTTTAATTCATGGGGGTCAATGTTCGTGGCTAAGCAAAATTTTGCTGGTTCTTGGGGACGTAATTTCGTGGGTAAGCGATACGATATCACTAGGAGAGATAACTCTACTTGGTTTTAAAAATGTTTGAGAGACACATAAATTTGTGGGTAAGAGGAGCTGAGTTGCATCATTATCAGAATTTACCGAAACACTGGACTCTCTGGCCAGTCTGGGGGCTGAATTGCATCAGAACTGACAGAAGCAGATTAACTCTCTGGCCAGTCTGGGGGCCAAGTGGTATCAGAATCTGTCTGAGAATGAATGGTTGAAATGTTTATTATTTAGTTATTTTTATTTTTTCAGAATTCAGAAATTTCAAAACTGCATGATCAGATTTTTTTGTAACACCAATAATGTCCCTTTATTGCAATGGCTCTTCAAGTACAAACCATGATATTAAAAAATGTGAAATGAAATGATAGATAAATAAATTATTTGTCTGTAAGTTACTTTATCTATCTGTAAGTAAGTCACTAAGTGTAACTAGTGGCACTGCAACTTGCAAGTGAAAATTGTATCATCTGTAGCTTATGACCCCTTTTAAATTTGCCTTGCCTTGTAATTAATATTGTTGAAAATTTGGCAAATAGCATTTTTACCCCCCCCCCCCTCCACTTTTCTTTAAACACTAAAAATCCAGCTAATTCAGTGAGGAAGAAATGTCACTACTATATTTCCTCTAGACTATATCAAATTAAATACCGCACAACTATCAGTCACAGATTGACACTGGTAGGGGTATGGGGACCTGGTCTGTGAGTGTGATGAAAAAGATTCTGATGAAAATAAAGATTCACTCATCATTCAGAAATGTATAAACATTGTATTATTGTATACTTCCGGTACGTTGTGTGTATGTTAATAATGAGAGTTATCTTTCCTTGGATACTGAAATCAATCAAATACTATATGAACACGGGCAATTATCGTCCATGTTTGACCTCAGTATAATTTATTTATGCATAAAATTTATTAATATGTCACTCTTTGTTGCGTATTTCATCATTAAGTCAATGTTTACATATATTCGCTCTACTTAACCGCTTCAATCTCAAAGGGATTTTCTGGAATGTGCCTAATCACGCGATATACGCTAAATATAGCTAGTTTAGATCCGAACGATCAACTTCGCATCATTCATAGGCTCTAGGTTTATCCATACTAGCCCGCAAAAAACAGGGTGGAACCTCGTCCCACTTTTCCAGTAGAAATAAAAATAGAACATGACGCTACACCTAGAAAGCGCAGTTGTTGCTACCAGAAATGTGTATTGAATACTAAATATGGTATCATATCTGAATTGAAAAACTCACCTAGATTTTGTTTTAAATTGAAGTGTTTAAACAATAAGAATAGAATAGTATAGATGGATACATAGCCACATTGTATTATAGTAATTTAAATTTCCCAAACCTTTAGATTCCCCATAAAAAGTGGCAAGTTAAACGAACTTTTAATCTCAGCGGACTGATCATAATAATGCATTTGACACACTTTCATTTCGGAATGTTGTGAATCCTGTGTAAATGACCAATTCTATGAATGGTTTGAAAGTTTTTGATGCAATTCCATGTATTAGCTTCAGCAGAATAAATCAAAATCAGAATGTCATTGAGTCTATTTGTTTACCTTGATATGGGTTATAACTGGTTTGTTGATATGAATATTGTGAATTTGTCCCGCTCGTGGCATTGGTCACTGTAGATGTGCCACTAGATGTCGCCGTCGTCTGCTGTTGATATAAATATGGATTTCCCATTGTTGAGTAGCCTGTGGAATTTGTACAAATGTAGAAGACAGTGATTGGTCAGTTTTCAATAAAATCTTGTGGAAAAAGTTTTGAAGTGATAATAATCAGATAAATTCTCACTTTCCTACATGCATTATAGAGTACCTACTTTGGCCATAGTGGACAGGTTGTTGCTGATACTGATACCCATAGGATGTTTGTGAGGAATTCTTGTCCAAGGAAGTCTTAGGGGGTGGTGGTGGCGGTGGTGGAGGGGGGGATTCTTCACGCGATGTCATGATAATGATTGTTACCTACAAAAATTGATATAAACTTGTAACAATCATAGATGTTTAAATGCTCATTCTTTCCTGGACAATTTTGCTTTTTCCCAAAGTAAAATTAAATTAAATGTATGTTCTGTCTCCATTTTGAATTTGTTGGTACATAAATGTCATAATATCTCTTTAGAATTATGACGTGTACTTTCTTCCAGTAGCGACTGAGGAAATATCATTGAAAAATTTAACAAAATTTGAACATTTGAACATTCACTTTTTAAACTTTTCTTTTCTCTACAGAAAAGCATTTGCAATTTGTAAATAAATTTTGCTACAAAATGCATATATAAAAATAAATTTGGAATCATTAAAGGAAAGGTATTTTGAGGGGCTTTCACCAAAATTTAGCTAGTGTAATTGTGATTTCAGGAATTTTTAAAGAATTTTATTATTGTAGGTTTCTTTGATATATTTAAAAAAAAAATCTAAGCATGCAAATTTCAAGCTCATTATATGTGAAACAATTGACCATTTTTAATATGTTCCATCCATATTGATTATGTCCATCCATACAGGTTATGATAACACTAATCAAACATAGTACATAATATCATATAATACAAATGCGATGGGGCGGTCCATATTCTTGCTATGCACAGATGCTAGCATGAGATGTCCATTAACCTGTTCATAAGAAGAAAACCAATGTGTCTAAGCTGGCGACCACCATACCCTCTCACATACAACTGTTGATGAGAATCGAACCATGGGGTAACAAGAGAGTAACCTACCCTGACACCCGTGGAAATATAAGTTTGTCAACATCACAAATTTTGAGAAACCTATGTCAAACATAAAGGTAAATTAAACCTCTGGTTGTTTTACAGTAAAACACTCTCAGCTTTATGATCAAGGTTTGTGCATTCAATAACATTTTACTGTTACAGTGATCCACTTGGAAATCACCCCTATATTTTGAATATATGTATATGTTGTGTAAAAGTGCAGGAAAGCCTGGATTTAGGATATTGATCAGTTTGAATTAAATTGAATCTATACTATTAAAAGACAATGTTTGGATAACATTTTTGAAAATTGTATATACAAAGTTTTAATGCTGATTGGCTGCTGACCTTAAGCTACCTGAGGGAAGTAGTATATATATATTTGATGTAATTTAGAATAATGGATTTGATTTACTTCTATAGGTGAAAAAGTGAGTGCATGGCATGTTCAATTAATGCAAGTGTCGGAATTAAGTAGGAACATTTGATTGTTCTCGTAAGAGTCTTTTGTGTTGTCACAATATATCTACAGACAGTAATTATGTTGTAACCAGGGACCTGGTTGTAACACATGGTGGTCCTGTGGTCTCAAACTTTATGATAAAAAAAGAAAGAAAAAAGAATATATCAATCAAATGTCAAGACAAAACAACACTATCCTAGACAAAATCTCAACTCACTGCTCCACTACAGTAAATGTACTTTGAGTTTCTTGCACGTACCCCTTATACAGCGTGGACTATGATAACACGGTTTCCACATCCATGTCGAGTCAATTCGAGTCGAACCACATTTTGCCGATTTGGAAATTATTGTGGTTTTGATGAGCTATTTCCTATTTTCAACTTAAGGTCAATATATCGAAAACGTAATGCAAAACTTTGAATGGCTATATTTACATGCTTGCAAGCATTAGAAAATCTGGAACTGTTTCTCTCTCTCTCCAACGAATCTGAATATACCAACTCGGCCAAAATTGGAAATTAAATGCGCGCATTTAACAAGCAGCATTATACTTAATTTTCATCAATTTGATGAAATAATTAAGTAATAAGTATGTTAATTTATATTTTATGTTACAATTGATACCATTAAACAATACATTATTTCAAAAAAATTGTTTGGCAAAGTTGATAAAAACGGAAAATTTGTTTCCACTTTCGAAAGTTTTTTTTTAATATCAACACTTCCGGTGGGATGAACAGTGTGTGTAATTGTAAACAACTTTGTTTAGTCATTTATAGTTCGCCACATGAATTTCTTGAGTGAGAAATAATAGAAGGTAAACTTGATTTGTCATTTTTTCAATACGGTTGTGTAGTAGTGGGGAAACGGGTCTTTATTCTGAAGCATATCTACGTTCAGTAGAATGTATGTTTATTCACTAATCAACCGATCAAGGGCCTTCAGGGGGCATATACATTTTTTAACAACAACATTCATTATAAATACATGATATAATATATGTAATGAATAAGTTTCCACATTGGTCTGTAACTGGAGATAATTTATTTCTATTTTGTATTTAATTATATTTCTAGCTGTGTGAGGACTAATTAATTTCTGTTGAAACGAGGGGATTACAATCTAATTAAAATTAGATCTTCTCTAACCGTTACACTGGAGAAGGTAACGGTTAGAGATCTGATTTTTATTAGATTGAATTTGGTGATGTTCAAAAGAGCTATGTGTTACATCTATTCTCTGATATTTGTAACATTTCCTACATTTGTGTGTTGCCAACGTATATTCTCCAAGTAAGCGAATAAGTTAAGATTTTCCCAGTTTTAATTTTGACTTGCACCAATAATCTAAATACGTATACAGAAAGGTTTTTATATGTATTTTATTTTCCACTAAGGCTGAAAGGGTGTAATTATAATATTACAACAAAGTCTTGTCACTAAGGCAACATCAAAATTATCACCTGATATAAATAGTTCTCAGTCACATTCAGTTTCTATGTAAAGCTACCATAAGTGATACATAATGAGCCTTGATAAAATACACAATTAATTTTAAAATAGATCCTTTTTTTTAAAATTATTATTTGTAGTTGCTTAGGGAGCTTATATTTATGTTATCAAAGTAATATATCTTGATAATATGCTGCTTAAATGCAAGAAAAGTCCTTGTAAAATCATTTGTCATTTTGGTAAAGCATGTCTTTAAAGATTATTTGAAAGCCTTTTTAGAAAAGAAATTGAAAAAGTACAATACTTTTTCTGCTCAAATTCAAGCATCACTTTAAGAAGGTAATTTATGTTACATTTAACATATATTATTGTAAATACTTTATGATAAATAGTGCTTATGTCATGTTACGTATGTCAAAATGCACTATTGTGAGTCTGATATGCCACAGCAAGTGTACCACAATAAAGATCCCTCCCTGTTCAAAGGTCATAAGCACCAGACATAGGCCAAAATTTTGCAGCCCTTCATTGGCATTGGTGACGTCTCCATGTGAGTGAAAATTTCTCGATAGGGACGTTAAACAATATACAATCAGTTGATTAACATATTGATAGTCAGCTCTTATTTTCTATTGAAAAAGCAATGGGATAATATATAGATGTAATATATGCTAGGTAGTTTATATTATCGCTTTTTCAATATAAAACCTATAAATTAATTCTTTTGTTTCTTTTATCTGGATATAACAGTACAGAATCTTCAATTCTTTCTTTTGAATGAATATAAATGATCTTAATGAGTAACAGATATTTCGGGCTTCAAGCAATGTTGTTGAAGATCTCAGAAAGAAGGTTGTTTAAAACTGAATTTAATAACCTGTTTGTTCTGTAAAATTAAGTATTTTGTCTTTTATTTGCAATATTTTAGGGATGATAAACATTCCTTTAAACATGTTATTTTTAAAAAAATGTTTCAAATGAAACACGTATAATGTGAAATACAGAAAAAAAGTACATGAATACAACACAAAATAATTATATGGACAACTTTTGAGATTAGGGTAGATAGAATATTCACAAAACCAAATATACTATTTTTTATTTTAGTAATTTGCAGTCTACAAAGAGAAGCTATAGTTTCATCTAAACAACTAACTGTTTTAATAACATAAATTACATATTAATTATCAAAAATGATCTTGAATCAAGATATACATAAAATGTGCAAAATATATTCTTTTCTATATTTTCTTTGTAACATTTAAAATCCAGTCTAATACAGCATGTTTTCACTCATAATTTTATATTTTTGAAAAAAAAAATCTGTTTATATTAAATTTTCATTTAATAACTTTAGAATGTTATGGCAGCTGTATGTTTACATTTAAGTTTACGGGACATGTAAGTTACATAAGTTATGTTATGCTTTGAAGAAAATGCAAAGCTTCAGTATCATTTTTCATGTAGTATTTGTTTTTGGAAGTGTGAACAATATACACATCAACTGTCTATAACAGCATGATCTGCAAATAATTTTTCATATCAAAATGTGCAAATAAATGTTAAATTGCAGTAGATAAAATACATAGTTCTTGAAAAGAGGAGAAAGTTATTTATATATACATGATGATTGGTTGTTTATACTTCAAAGGCATCTTTATTCATTTGATAAAAATTTAAATGCTGATAATTTTTTGACAATTATTGGAACACTGTAGCTGAGTGAAGAGGAAATTGTATACTTATTTTGGAACCATCAATTACACAAAGCTATGTACCCCTTACTTCACTCAAGTGAAATTTCCAAACCATTTGAGTTTGAGTCCTAAAATTGTGAATAGTGTTTCTATAAGTATTATCACATATCAATAAATGCCCAACCAATTATGATTGATTGATTGTATATTGTTTAACGTCCCTTTCGAGACTCTCACTCATATGGAGACGTCACCATTGCCAGTGAAGGACTGCAAAATTTAGGCCTATGCTCGGCACTTACAGCCTTTGAGCAGGGAGGGATCTTTATCGTGCCAACCTGCTGTAACACGGGACCTCGGTTTTTGGAGTATCCTCCGAAGGACCGCCCCATTTAGTCGCTTCTTACAACAAGCAAGGGGGTACTGTTTCATTGACAAAACATTTCTGAGTGTCACAATTTACAGAGAATAGGAAAACAGATCTATTCCATATAAACACCTTTGATTTACAGGTTATCTTTTTCTGTGTGCATATGACAAATTCACAGCCTAAGTAAATTGGGCTTGTTGATATTGCCAGCTGGTGAAAAGATACATAATTTTTATAATAAATTGCATTTAATTCCAGCAGTGTAAAAATGAAAGAAAAAAGTGTCTCTATGTGTAGTAACAGGATGTGACATCATTGGCTTAGATCATACTTTGTAACTAGCAAATGGCATGATGATGCAGACTGCAATTGAAAAGCGTGATTTCCAAGACTGACGATTATATTAGATATTAGTGTTCACAAACATGCATTAGGATATTAAAGTCCGCCTGTTATTCGTGGCACTATCCTTTTGATTTTGATAGAAAACGTTAGCAGAAATTCTTTCTTGTATAGTTTTTATAGCTCACTCAGCACAAAGTCATTATGAATTATTTTCTTCTCTTGGCAATGTTCTTGCATGATATTCATTTTTTGTTTTTTGGATTGGCTGAAACAAAATTGACTTCTCTAGAAAATATTGAAAACCAATGAAAGTTGATATTTACATAAAATTGTTCTCCCATACAGGTCTTTTTTATTTTTTATTTTTTTTTATACCTGGAATTGGTCAAACCTAGAGTCAGAGTGGGGCCACAAAGTAGCTGTTTTAAAGTTTCATATGTTTTAGACATATCCATTAAAATTCTTTAAAAGTCTTGTGCCGAGGATCTACAAGAGTATAGTTTGTCAAATCAATAATCCAGCATCCTCATGTAGTTTTTATTCAAATTTGCCCCTACCATGACCATCGGGATCTGAGTGGAGCCACTGTATGTATTTCATGTTTTATAAAGGAACAATATGTATAGACACATTCTTTACAAACGAAACACCACAGTGACACAATCTATCAAGAATCCTCATGTTGTGTAAATTAAAGTTCCGTTCCTGGCTTGCCAATCGTGGCAAGGGCACATGCAGTCAATAGGGGTTTTTATAAGGTTTTTACACGGGCAAATGCGTCGCTCATTTGAGTGATGTGGGTCATGTGACGCATGAATCTAAGATAATCTGTGATTATCACTGTCACTTCCTTGGAAGGAAGGAATTCCAGTTTATTGAATGAAAGTCCATGCCCCCTTGAATAGCTAGGGAGATAATCCAGAAAAGGGAAAAATAGGATGGGTTCAATTTAAAGAATTCTGCTCAAGAACTAATGGGTCAGAAAAGTTGAAATATACATGAAAGCTTCCTGACATAGAGTAGATTCAAATTTATTCAAATTGTGGTCCTTGGGGTAGATGGGGCTACAATATGGGGGGTCAAAGTTTTACATGTAAATATATAGCAAAAATATTTTAGAATCTTCTCAAGAACAACAGGACCATGATTAGTCATCATAATAAGCAAGCATCCCTAGGTAATGCAGATTCAGTTTGTTCAATTCAGGGGCCCTGGGGGTAGGGAAGGGTCACAATAGCAGATAAACGTTTTATATGGGAATGTGGGAAATTAATTTAAACAAACTCTTTCCAAGTGTAGCAGGCCAGGGCCACACTAAATCAGATGCAAATGTTCCTAAGTTGTGTGAATTCAAGTTTTATTATGACTGTAGTCGGGGGATGTATTGTTTTCTCCTCTATGTCTGAAACTTTAACCCTGCTCATAACTTTTGAATCATGGGTTATAGGGCAACATTTTTCATTGGAATAAAGACCGGAAAAAAACTCTTAAAAATCAGAACAACTGAACAACAGAAGGGTCGAGATGACTCAGGTGAGCAATGTGACCCATGGGTCTTTTACAGATGTCACTGTCTCTTTAAGTCTGTCACTAGTACATTAAACATGTAGATTCAATACAAATTTTTGACATCTTTGCCAATGAAGAAATGGGTTTTTTCAATCTGAGTACCAGTTACAGGGCAGAAGAGGTTATTCAATATTTCCATGTCAAAGTGTTATTGAACTACAGAGCATAGCATGAATACAGCAGTTTTCCTTTATTAACCGCCTCCTCTGAAAGGAAACAACATTTCAAGGCTGTGATTGTCATTCTGACATTGACAAACTATTTGCTTTTCATTGAGGGAGCTAATTGATAATTCTGCTGTTGAAGGGTTCAAGCTGAACTTCCACTCAAAATATGTACCCAAAATTTATTCATCCCTTTCAGCAATGATTTAAAATCTATTTATCTGCATGTCCACTTCCATGAGTTTTTTTTTAATGCTTTTGAAGTTTGAAATTACATGTATTAGTTTTAATAGATAGATAGATATCTGAAGATTTCAGTTCAGGAATTACAGAAATATATGCAAAAAGTTGTTATCATGGTATTTTGATTCTGTTTACTATCACTTCTAGTAGTTTCACTTCATAAATTGAACAGCAGTGAATTAGTTTTGTTGATACTTTAAGGGAATTCCCTACAGTACTAGCTAGCCCATCAAGTCAAGACAGTCAAACTGATTTGATCATTTTTGAAAGCACAACAGTAGAGTGGTTGTCATCTAGATAGATGCACTTGAAATATATGGTTTGCATTTCACATAAGTTCACTTCAACAATTTACATAAATTGCACTTTATGCAAACAAGATTCTGATCTTGAGTACACGTTTTGACTGGAGAGCTGTACATATGGCAGCAGAGATACATAATATCCATTATCATATTTTCCCCAATGTTAGACTGCTGTTTTATGTGACGACGTGCAGCAAGTGACATTTTTACTCCACAAAACCTAAAGTTTTTATGTGTATATATGAAGAAAAAAAGTTTTATCACCAAATATGAATATAGAAATAAGTATGTATATTAGGTTATTTCTATGATGGTGTATTTGAAATCGATGGAATCTGCATATAATCGGATTCATTGATTAATACACAAATTACCCCCTGCTTTCTTCGTTTTCACACCCTTTAACACAAACAACCTACACAGCTATTCAGAATCTGTAAATGATATGGAGGAAAACATGCCAAATCTCATTTCCACAACAATTAAGAAAACTGCTCTGAAAAACTAAATGTTGTTTTTGTGAGCCACATTATCAGTCCCGATTGTTCTTAATTTGACAGGCTGGCGGATAAATCACCATCATTCCAATAACAGGTTTTGTTTTGTAGGTGGTGGGAGGTGAGATTTTGTGCAAATCAAATTTACATAATTTGTTATTTTTATGGATACTTGAAGTAATGCACATAGGCAGTTGTAAATGACATTGAATATTTTTCACTTTGTCATGGTTTAAACAAATGCAGGATCACAAGTAGATTAAATAAATTAATAAACTAAATAAATTAAGGGGAAAAAATTCAGCTTTCAAAGTCTGAAATTCAGGTTTTTGATCATAAAGTTTAAAGCTCAAGAAGAATGGTATGGCGATAAATTTTGTATATAAATGTATGACAATAAAAGGTAAACAGAGAGAAGGCTTGCTTTTGATTAATTGCTAAGGTAGTGTAGTGGTAAGACCATTGTGTTGGGGTGGTAACTATAGACTCTTTAAACACATCACCACTGATGCGATGCTTAAACCACAGGGAGGCTTAAGGGATGGTCGAATTGAAAAGCAAGCAAAACAATGTTGTTTACGAGTTTTATTTCCACAAATATGTTGTGTGTGATAGCAAGTCTGAATTTGTAAACAGAGCGATATAGTGAGGTAATAGAGATGTTATCTCAAAACTCAATGATATTTCCCTAGCTGTTGATGTAAGAACCCAGCAAATAGATTCCTTCTTCGTATGATACCTGTATAAGGAACAGCGGTCCCAAGGTACTTTTCTTGTCAATTATGAGATTTCTATAATGTAGAATATATATATATATATGTGTGTGTACATGAAAAATATTTTATACTAAAAATTTCGTAATCAGCAAAGAAATTCATATGCTTCAGTGTTTTATGAAGTAGAATTAAATCTTTAAATATTGACATATTACAAATTGCTGTAAATTGTTATAAATCAGAATTTTTTTTTAGATTAAAATATTTTTTATTTTCTTTAATAACTATAATTTGTACAAAACCGGTAAGTAATTAAACTCAAATTAAAGTTGTACAAATTTAACAGCAAATTGAAACTTCAAATTTGAAATCTGTTTTATCTGATCATAATGAAGGAAAAAATAATTCCTGACATAAAAGGACAAATTTGTTGGTGATTATTGATTGTTAAAAGTACAAGCCCAGTGCAGCAGACATGTTTGCTTCTGTCAGTGGCTTGCAGACATTTCCTGGTGTCTTGATTGAAATGTTTGTTTTTGTCATCTGGTGAAAGATCCATGTGTCATCTTTACTGCTATTTTGTAAGTTTCAAACCAAATTAGTATGCGTGGCAATCTGTTGAAAACACCAAGTGAACTTTATGAAAATAACCACAAATGCCTTAAAGTCATGATATGTATGTAGAGGGATATTTTTGTTTGTTTGGTTTTTTAAGCTGAAAATAACACCTCTAGTTGTGATGTACCGGTACAAGATAGATGTTGTTCCGCTTGTTAATTGTCCATATCATTGTGTTTTGTTCTTCCGACAATAAGTTGAAAGTATTATCTAATAAGTTTATAATCTTACTGGGAATTTATAAGTTCGAAACTTGATCAATAAGTGTAAGTTACTGGTATGTATTATATAAAAATGTCACCTTAATCTTTAAAAACCCAACACATTATTTTTCTTCCAGACGGCATTATTTGATTGTAAGAGCCACCTGCTGTTGAGATTAAGATTATATGCACATATATGTTTTTATTTTCAAAATATCAGGTTTGCTTAATAAGAAACTTGAATGTATAACCAAGGTATCGTTTAAAAACAAATTAAGCATTCGAGGTATCTTACCTAGAAATAGTATACTCTAGAGATTTTTAATGACTTCAGGTGTATAAATAACATATTGAAGGACAGTGGACTAACAATACAGTACTAGGAAGTTGATCAGGTACAGTTAGAACACACATACCAAACATTGTATTTGTGGATTAGATATGTAAGTTATTTTGATAATAATAATTTAAGACAACTGTGAATTTTAATCATGTTTTATTGTGAAAAGTCCAAATGCATAATTTTTCTATCAAGGAAGAGTTAATTGTTTGACACAAATTCTGTTCCGTTTACTTTTGAATTTTGAAGAAAAGAGTCACAGTTTGAGGTGAAATTTTTGGAACCAGAGTTAAGAGTTATCACATTAATGATTTGTCAGGCTATGTAACAATCATTGACAAATTTCCTGTAAATTGAAATTTTTCACATGATTAAATCTTTATTATTGTCTGCACATCTAGGGGTTGAGTGTCCTTGTAGAAATATTTGCCGTTCACTTTTTATGCCGTACATTTTTATGTTCCTACTCATGACTTGTTTGTCTGCACCATTCTAGTGATCAGTGACAAAATCGTACAGGTAAGGCAGAAGTCACGTCGACAAACTTTTTTGTGTCATGTATAAAAAGATGAAGAAAAACTAGAAATATCAGTTTCAGTGTGGCCGTTGTATTTTCAGAATTATGCCGCCAAGTTCAGGGGAGTTATGGGGTCACCATCTGATGCCCTCACAGGTGATGGTGGATTGCCTCATGCCAAATGGAGTATTGATACAGGTGTTTTTCAGTTTATTCCTTGATTTTTTTTAATTTTCTAAATATATGAATAATGACTTCTGTAGATTTGGTTGTTTTTGCTTTTAAGACAGATCCTGGGCAATTAAAGTTCGGATCTGTTGATTTCACAAAAATACCTTTTATTGTATTTATAAGAATAGATTCTTAGAATATTGTGTTCTTTAGCAAAAGAATAGTGATTCATAAGATTTTGATAGCAGATTAAATATAAGCATTTGAATTAGCACAATATTTTCCAGATTTGTGGTTAATTTTAGTTTCCTTAAATATAATAGATATGAGTAGTTTTTATATAAAACCTTGAATTTTGTTCCACTGGATTTTGTGTTCCATTGCAAAAAATTTAGCCATATTAAAAAAAACCAAGAAAGAACTTTTATATGTAGGTGGGTTGTAGTCACAGGTACTGGGGTACTAGAATTTTATTTTTGTTGCAGTTGATGGTTAACCGAGATGAAACATTAGAAAGGATTAAAGCACAGTTGTGGGCCGAGGCCAAAAATTACCCTCTATGTCATAAACTTGGTGATCAGGGGTCATATATTTTTGTGAGCATCACACAAGATGCTGAAAGTGAGGAATTCTACGATGAAACCAGAAGAATGTGTGATCTTAGACTATTTATGCCTATACTCAAAGTTGTCGAACCTATTGGAAACAGAGAAGAAAAAATAATTAATTATGAAATAGGTGGGGATGTGTGTTTTAATGAGTTGTTTATAATGTCTTGCTTTATATCTTTATAACAATGCAAATTACTTGATAATTTATTATTTATTATTATTCAATTTTATTCCATGTTCACCACAAACCACTAAACTGGGAAATTAAATATGAAAATCATGACAGAAAAAATCAATCAGCTATAATATATCTGTTCAGTATATATTGACACTTTTGACAGATCAGTGATTTTTTACTGAGTTTTTGTGTTTCAGGTATGACTGTTGGCATACCCACCAGTGATTTTGATGACATGAAGGACCTTGAAGTGATGACCTTCAGGCGAACTGCCCTTGATGTTTGCCGTGATGCTTTGGAACAGAGACAGATTAACAGTAAACAAAGCGCTGCATTGTATACTTATCCACCAGATTTAGAATCCTGCCCAGAATTACCTCCACATCTGAAAAAGAAATTGGAGAAAAATGGTAATGGTAAGTATTACCTTCTGAGATTAACTGGAAGAAGATATGAATTCTGTGCAGGGTAATTCCTAATTCTATAGACAATGTAACTATTTTAACTCTAAATGAAACTATTCTAATTAGTGGTAAGGAAATTTATCATCACCTCTGAGGCTCCTTAATTCTTTTCACCTTTTCCATTCTTTTTATGCTACCAAACTGAGGGTGCCTCTCTGTCCTGTTTGTTTATAATGTTAGCATTGGTCATAACTTCTGAGCCATACAAGACAAAAATTTCATATTGATTAATTGAAAATTCAAGGTCTAAGCTTCAAGGTCATATGTCAAGGTCAAAATTTTACCTTAGCCATAACTTATGAGCTATATGTATACAAGATGTAGACTTCATATTTCATTAAATTACAAGTCAAAGTCTAAAACTTTATTTAAACAATAAACATGATAAAACGTCATCTTTGTAGTTTTATTGGGTAATAAAGGTCGCAAGCATTGCAGGAAAAATGCATAACTCGCCTTTTCAGTTATAAATGTGGGTTATGTAAAAAAATTCTGCAATGAGTGCTACCTTCATCACCCTATAAATCAACAAAGAAATTGTATTTTTTATGTTTATATTTCTATGTATTTTTAAAAAATATAAACTAAAGTTAAGTACTAAAATACCATATTGTTGACTCATCCATTACTTTAAATGGAATAGCCACTACATATTTGGTAATGATTACACGCACAAGTGTTACTAAAAACCTGGTTCAAACTAGTTTGCAAGAAACATGTATTCATTGTCACAGATAAAAGCAATGTCAATTTCAAAAGAAATATAAGACAAAGATACAGTGAATGTCAATATCAGTTCATGGTTGCATGTCAAGGTTAAAATTGTTCAACATTCAAGGTTATTTGTGTTTCTCAGACACATGTTGAAATACTGATTGTTTGGAGCGAGTACTAAGCTGATGAATAACAGGACCAGGACTATGTTATGTTCTTCTCTTTCAGAAGGACATGTTGTGTGCTGTATATGGATTGTATCAGATGATGGAAACAGGAATAAATTCAGTGTGAGGGTAGAGCACACAGCACGACCCATTGATGTGATTTCAGAGGTCATAAGGCGCAGAGGTCGCCTGATGGACATTACAAAAGCACAGGTGGAAGGCTTAATAGAGAGTTACCGCAGCACATACGCTCTGAAAGTGTGTGGTTGTGATGAATTTCTGTTGTCAGAGAAACCAATTAGTCAATACAGGGTGAGTTTTAGATGACAGGCTTACTTCTCATGAAACCAATTAGTCAATACAGGGTGAGTTTTAGATGACAGGCTTACTTCTCATGAAACCAATTAGTCAATACAGGGTGAGTTTTAGATGACAGGCTTACTTCTCATGAATCATGTGTATATTTAACCCTTCTCAATTTTGCACCACGGGGAACATACTTGTGAAACATTTTTGTTTTGATATACACTGTAGATGTTTACTTTTGCAAATATGCTTATGAAAAACCAGAAGAGACTATTCATTAATGAAACTCACCGTGAATGATTGTAATTTAAAAGTTAATTTAACTTTTCTTCTTTTTTCCCCCCCCCCCATAGTATGTCAGGGAATGTATTGCTACAGAGAAGATCCCACAATTCATGTTGCTGACCAAGGAAAGTATTTATGCAACGTTACCAGAGTGTGCCTTCACCATGCCATCTTATGCGCAAAGAGGTAAACAGTTTTATCTTGATAAGATTTAGGTCGTTCTGTATTAAATATTTCTTAGCTATGATCAGACTGTGGATGAGGAAAAAGAAGATGTGAGAAATCGTTATGAATAATTTTTGTTATTTCTGATTTCACAGGTCACCAGTTGCTTTTAGATATAAACAATCAACCAACCATTTCTCTGTGGGAAATTAATGCTGCAATAAGGATAAAGATAAACTGTGCAACTTACGTTAATGTGAAAGAGGCAGGAAAGGTACGAGAAATGTCAATTTACGAGCACTTTAGGGATTTCCGTATTCTAAACGTTTTAAAACAATTACTTTCTCGGGAATATTTTGCATGTCATGTTCTCATCATTTGCTTATTTCAAGAATATATCCAAAATTAAACTGAATTATAATCTGAAATTGATTTTCTTGTGTGGCCATTCTGTAGATTTATGTCAAGGCAGGCATCTATCATGGAACAGAGGCCCTGTGTGAGGCACAGGTGACGAAGGAAGTGGAATCGAACAACCCTCGCTGGAACGAGTGGTTAGAGTTCCTGAACATGACAGATATACCTCGCAGTGCACGACTGTGTATGTCCATCTGCTCAGTCAATAGGAGGCGAAACAGAAAGGTAGAAATCACTCATTTGTAACATATCATGAGGAAAAACCAGATATCAATAAATAATACTGATAATGTTGGATAAGCAGCTATCATTATAGTTATGAATATTTAATGGTAGTTGAAATGATGAATATTCTGAAACTTACATTATATAAATCTTCATAAATATCAAATAGATTTAAAAGTCTCTCAGTATTAAAGTTTGTGTCTTGTCATTATGAATATGAACAATGGATTTGCACCACTTTTAATTATAATTATGTCAACAAAGGGTTACACATTTGTTCATTCATGTACGTGTGTATTATTATTTTTAGGTGACCTTTGCCCTAGCCTGGGGAAATTTACAACTGTTTGACTTTAATGATAGACTTCTAAATGAAAAAGTCAGTTTGAATCTCTGGCCAATGCCTCAGGGAATGGATGAACTCCTAAATCCCATTGGAATTCCAGGTAATCTGGGAATTTATTATTCTTTTAATTTGCAGAATCAGTATCATACAGGTTTCTCATAAGTTTAAATTTTCTAAGTTGCTCAAAGATGATTAAAAAAAAATTCTGACCTGGAATACAAAAGTTCATGAAATTTTCTATTCTAAAAGTTGTTTTTTCATACTTGTATTTTAGGATCAAATCCTGATGAAAAGGAAACGGCATGTCTAGAAATAGAGTTTGATAGGTTTGCTTTCCCTGTCGTTCACCCTCAGGCATACGAGTTTGAAGAACTCGCTCATTTCTTGACAACCAGAGAGAGAAGATCACATTTGTTGGTACGTATCGTATACAAGTTGTACCTTCTGTATCGTATACAAGTTGTACCTTCTGTATCATGTACAAGTTGTACCTTCTGTATCATGTACAAGTTGTACCTTCTGTATCGTATACACGTTGTACCTTCTGTATCGTATACAAGTTGTACCTTCTGTATCGTGTACAAGTTGTACCATCTGTATCGTATACAAGTTGTACCTTCTGTATCGTATACAAGTTGTACCTTCTGTATCATGTACAAGTTGTACCATCTGTATCGTATACATGTTGTACCTTCTGTATCGTATACAAGTTGTACCTTCTGTATCATGTACAAGTTGTACCTTCTGTATCGCATACAAGTTGTACCTTCTGTATCATGTACAAGTTGTACCTTCTGTATCGTGTACAAGTTGTACCTTCTGGAATGAAACCCAAATTCTTACAGAAATATTATAATATACATGTCTCTCTATATGATGTATTATATACTTTTGATTAATCACATTTCTTGTAAATTTGGGCAGTTGACATAATGCAAAAATAAGGTTCTTGTGAATAATTTTGTATATATTTAGAGTTATGAACAAATTGAATGTTCATGGAATTATGACTAACAAATAGAACTTACAAGGCAAGATAGCAGAATTACTCTCAAATTTAATGTAGTTTTTTTAGTATGATACAAATTTATTTTAAGTTTGCTGCCGCAGGAAACTAAATATTTACAAATACCATGAAGAATGGAATGATTAACTAATCATACAATATTTGTGGTGTTCCTTTGTTTTCATTGTCTCGTTATTATTGTGTGTACATAGGAGACTCCCATGAGCTGGCTAACAACACAATATTTGTGACATTTCATTGTTTTCATTGTCTCGTTATTATTGTGTGTACATAGGAGACTCCCATGAGCTGGCTAACAACACAATATTTGTGACATTTCATTGTTTTCATTGTCTCGTTATTATTGTGTGTACATAGGAGACTCCCATGAGCTGGCTAACAACACAATATTTGTGACATTTCGTTGTTTTCATTATCTCGTTATTATTGTGTGTACATAGGAGACTCCCATGAGCTGGCTAACAACACAATATTTGTGACATTTCATTGTTTTCATTATCTCGTTATTATTGTGTGTACATAGGAGACTCCCATGAGCTGGCTAACAACACAATATTTGTGACATTTCGTTGTTTTCATTATCTCGTTATTATTGTGTTTACATAGGAGACTCCCATGAGCTGGCTAACAACACAATATTTGTGACATTTCGTTGTTTTCATTATCTCGTTATTATTGTGTTTACATAGGAGACTCCCATGAGCTGGCTAACAACACAATATTTGTGACATTTCGTTGTTTTCATTATCTCGTTATTATTGTGTTTACATAGGAGACTCCCATGAGCTGGCTAACAACACAATATTTGTGACATTTCGTTGTTTTCATTATCTCGTTATTATTGTGTTTACATAGGAGACTCCCATGAGCTGGCTAACAACACAATATTTGTGACATTTCGTTGTTTTCATTATCTCGTTATTATTGTGTATAGGAGACACCCATGAGTAGACAGAAGGATGAGGAGACAATTAGGGAAGTTGTACAAAGAGATCCATTGGCTGAAATCTCGTATCAAGAAAAAGAAATATTGTGGAAACAAAGGTATATAGAAGTCTGTCGGGTGAAATCTCTGATACTCCGAATTTTTAATTTGCCGAATTTTAGAAAGAAAAAAAAAGGCATGAAAAAGCATGTTGTGAATTGTTATCGTATTTTACAGAGAATACTGCATGTCTCTTCCCCATTCTTTGCCAAAGCTGCTGCAGGCCATGAGATGGAATGACCGTGAAAATGTAGCTCAGGTAAAATACATTCTTTATTTTGTCCTTGTAAACTTAGCTTTCACACTACTGTGACATGTGAACGAACAGATATGTAATTAACATGATATGAAATTAATAAGGGAGAAGCTTATTTATCTGAAGGACTGCCTACCCTTCTTTTGTGAAGATTTTTCTATCATGCAAAAGAGATATTTATGTTGAAACGATGGTGACAAGTGAACTAATATATTCTGAAGAATACCACATTCTGTTCTGAATTCTCCAAACTCATGAAGAATATTATGCAAGGAATTGATCTTCAATGTACATGCTCACCACTCTTGATTCATTTATCAAATTTACTTTGTGCAGTTTGCAAAGATCAAATATCCCATGCATATTGTGTTTGTAGATAGATGTACATGTTAATGAAGAAATGGCCGATTCTTTTGTTTTTATAAATGTACATGTTGTGTTTGTAGATGTACATGTTACTGAAGAAATGGCCGATTCTGGAACCCGAGGTTGTCCTGGAGTTGCTGGACTGTTCTTTCCCTGACCCTCATGTTCGGAGCTTTGCTGTTAGATGTCTTGAGCAAAATCTGACAGATGAAAAACTACAACGATACCTCCTGCAACTTGTACAGGTTAGTTTTATAATCTGGGAAGATTTAGTCTTAACATCAAGCTAACCTATTTCACAAGTATGAAGGGATACATGTACAGTCAAATCTCATTATCTCGAACTCAATGGGACTGAGAAAAATCTTCGAGATATCCGAGGATTTGGGATATTGAGGGTAAAATACTTACAGAAAAAGCAGTTGGGATTTCAGAATCACTTCACATGGGTCATGGGTGTCCTATAAATCCTTAATTTCCTATAAAAATTATCATGTCCTATAAAGTATCTGGGATTTTAATCTTATGATACCTATGAAAATTGGCTGTTATGTAGATATATATATATATATATATATATATATATATATGTGGTTTCTGTTATTCATGTCTTGTAATATATTTGAGAGCAGGGAAATGAAATTGTGCATTTATTTTTGTGAAAGTTATTGTTAAACAGGTTGGGAACACTTCCCCTGTAGCGAGATATTCTCACTAAAACGCGATTATCCCTCTATATTTACATTTGCAACTGTTTTCTCCTACATAACACTATTACGAGCAATACGTATTTATTTCTGGATAAATCTACTACGGGGTCAACAGAGGTCACGGCTGTGCGTATGAACATTTGTTAATAGTAGGTAACAGGTACTACTTTTACTAAGGCAATACACATCTAGCAATCGCTCTCACTTACTACAGAAATCTTTCAATAGATGAAATCAACATCACAAAATGTATTTACGGTTTTATTTGTATTCCAAGCAGTGGACTTTCATCAATAATTGATAAAAGCATTTCTGTAAACAATGTCTTTAGTTACTAGCCTACTAGGCCTAATGTATGTCTAAAATTTCGTCTGCTACAACTTCACCCTGGTCATCGGTGATGCGGAATTGTACCTACTGCTAGACGATGACATTAGGCTTTAGCAAAAAGGTCATTCACAGGATGTATGGCCGATAAGTCGTCAAAGTGCATTAAGACCTACACACCACACCGCTTCCGTGCCACAGCAGCCATAGTGCTTGATGTCGGTTTCCAAGTTTATGTCGGGACATCGAAGCGAGGCGTCGTTAAAAACCTATTACAAAAAATTATCGAGTCAAAAGAAGCGTTCAGTGAGCTCATGTTTATCAACAATTACATATCCAAATCCAAACCGTCCCTTACCTTCGTGCAGTTCCACATTCTCTGCGATGTTCAGTTCTTTCCGGAGATTCATCTGAGCTGCGTCCTCTGTCCTGTCTATAAATGATTTGCCTACACCTGACGACTGCCGCCCTGTTCTTCATGTTCCTCCATCTCAGTCTTCTGTTAACTCCATAATATCCACAGAATATCTTTCAAAGTCGGTCTTCAACGTCTTCACTTTTCAAAAGTCAAAGCGCATCACAACTCTAAGTGTAACACTGCGCATCCCCGTTTAAATCATAATTCCCCCACCCCCTAAAATTAGACATATGGAAGAGTTTTCCATTATATACTCCCGAGTTAATGTATAAGTATATGTTGATATACTTGCTTTCTAGCGTCTTAATAATTAAAACAGTTCTTCATTTTATAGAACTTTGTTTTGTGTTGTCGTCATTTTGAACATCTATGACGCTTCGTTGTGGACGTCAACAATTTGAAATGTATGGAAACGTGTTGTTAACACAATTCAGCAATGTTACCGACCAAAAATGTAAATATAAGTAATAAGGTATCATTTTAAAATATTTATCGGGATATAAATACGGGTTGGTACATGATCAAATTTTCCATAAAGCCCTTCGGGCTTTATGGAATTTGATCACGTGACCAACCCGTATTTATATCCCGATAAATATTTTTAAATGATACCTTATTTCTTAATTAGCGAGAAATAAACATTACCATAAACAGGTGTTTTGGCGTCTTTATTGAAAATAACGGCAAATCCTGTGCAACGCTGAATAAGTGCGACACACACTCAACATGATGCGAATTGTTTCTATGAAATTGACAACATAGTCATAAAATTGCAAATCAAAGTTGCTGCGTAAGAGATCCAATACACATCGTGAGTGTTTTTGTTTTGATTCATATATTTGCAGAAGTATCAGACATTTTAGCACTTTTTCTTCTTTTCACGTGAATCACGAAAAGATGTATTCCGCGGGTGTTTTTCTCGGTTGGACGGGATATATTTATTCTCGCTAGAGAGGGATAATCGCGTTTTAGCGAGAATATCTCGCTACAGGGGAAGTGTTCCCAACCTGTTAAAGGCTATGCCAACCTTTTGCTTTAATGTTGTAAAATTAAAAATGATACATGTAGCACACAATTTTGATGACTTGAAAGGTACCTTCCATTGGTAGAGCTCTGTAGTCTGGTGCATGCCTGACCCAGTTTCCGCTACACTGCATTAGTGTTCCTAATATAGCGTAGCGGAAATTGGGTCAGGCATGTGCCAGACTACAGAGTTTGGAAATTCAGATAACAAGCCAAAACTGTAAGTAAATGAGAAGAAGTCAAAAGCAACTACACATTAATGAACAATTTATTTTCCTGTTGATAATTCAAAACTAAAGAATTGCAAACGATTGAAAGAGATTGACAACTCTAAGTAAACTCGTGCCTGCAGAGTCAATTTTCTTTTACAGGAGTTTGCCTTAAAATGAAAATCTGATGTATTTTGCAAGATAAACATGATACACAAGAAATACTTTACATGTGAATTCGATAAACTCTATAAGTGACATATTACAGTACAGTTGAGTGTTTCCAGGGGTCCAATTGATAGACATTGAGATAGATTTAATTTGAAATAAATGGGTATTGAATGAGTGTGTGTGTAAGTCTGTCAAATTTTTAAAACTACTGTTAATAGATTTGTCCTCTAAAGGTCCTATTTTCATTTTTGAAATCCTATTTATATCCTTTCTTTTAAAAATCCTCTTTTCCTTATATTTTTGAAGCCAAAAGTTTCTATGACCCATGACTTCGATATATCCATTGTAATCAAGATATCGGTGTTCGAGATAGCGAAGTTCAACTGTATTTGAATCTTATATCATGCATATATGAAATGTTTTCATTACAGAACTGTTTGTTAACATTATGAAAAGTTTTCAATTTTCTTTTCAGGCATTGAAATTTGAACCATATTTAGATAATCCAGTTACCAGATTTTTGTTGAGGAAAGCACTTCTAAATCAAAAAATAGGACAGGTCTTCTTCTGGCATCTCAAGTAAGTACAGTAAAAAAAAGTATAATATGGCCTAAAAATATTTATAGATAATGCATATTGGGGACATATACAGTCTACTCCGGATATAATGAAATTCAGGGGACCGACCTGAATTGTTCATTATATCCAAAGTTCAATATAACCAATGCTGAACTACACAAATATTGCTGCTGGGGGATTTATTTTAACTTCAATATAACAGATAGTTCAATATAAGTGGAGTGGACTGTAGTTACAATTACATTGTACATTTGATTTTGAGTATTATGAATGAACTCTCTGAGGGGCAGATGAGTAATCCTCTGAGGGGCAGATGAGTAATTGAACTGCTTTTGAAATTTAGCTACATTTACTTGTATTTCAAGTGATATTTGATTTCATTTAGGTCTGAGATGCACCATCCAGCCATTAGAACTCGATTTGGACTTGTGCTAGAAGCTTTTTGTCGAGGCCTAGGGCCATATTTAAAAGTCCTGACCAGGCAGGTGGAGGCACTGGAAAAACTCACCAAACTTACAGATGCCCTGCGAATGGATGTCAAAAATGTAAATGTTTGGTTTTTGTATATATAAAGTGTTTCATTCTTTTCACATGTGTACAATTGTATTTCAATTGTGATCTCATACACATATTTTGTAAGTGGTAGAGCATTTCACCCTTGAACTGAGAAAGAATATGGCAGTTATTTCACAGTGTCACAATTGAAGATTTTCAGGCAGGGTTAATAGGTTGTAAATGACGATTTTCTGTTTGCAGGACCACATAGAACAAATGAAACACCTTCATTTACAACTCCAGCAGCCCGATTACCATGACGCACTCCGTAACTTCCTGTCTCCGCTAAACAACAGCAATAGATTAGGAGATATATGGTCAGTTTGATATTCAGTTTTTAAATGGAGAAAGTTTTAAATTATAAACACCCTGTTGTCTACATTTTGGCTGTACACTTCTTGATAAATCTCTTAACATGCTACTTTGAATAGTGCTGCGGATTGTAAGGTGATGAAATCTGCCAAGCGTCCTCTGAAGCTAGTTTGGCAGAATGCAGATCCAATGGCTGACATCTACCACCTCTCCTTCAAATTCTTCTTCAAAAATGGAGATGGTAAGATTTTACTTGTCTACTCATAATGCAACATACAAATGTTACCCATAATGCAACATACAAATGTGAAAATCTTATTTCAAAATCTCTTGTTTGTTTTGAGGTATTATTGCTGTGAGAAAGAATTAAACTGTGTTACTTTGAATTTTCTAGATCTTAGGCAGGATATGCTAACACTACAACTGTTAAGGGTCATGGACTCACTCTGGAAAGAGGAGGGACTTGATTTAAGGTATGGTTTTTTTTTTAATGGAATTTAAGAAGTGCTCTACATTGTCATAATTGCTGACTTCTTTTAAAACAATGAAAATATAAATATCAGCAATATTTGTCTATGCATTTCAAAAATCATTGCCTAGCTGAGTAGCTCAGTAGGTTAGCACATTGACTGCTGAACTGTAGATCGAGGGTTCAAGTCCAGCAGGGGTTTTAAATCTTTTTTTAGATTGCATTCTACTAAAACTGCATTTTTTGACTAAATAAAGTGAATTTGAAAGTTTTCAATTTCAAAATATTGTACATATCATTCACTTTTCATCCATATCCAATTTCTCTGGTGTAGAATACCTCCTGAAATATGTTTTGATGGAAGATGCTAGAGTGCTTGTTTACTCTGACAGTTTTCTTTCCTTTCTCGTGATGCCATGAATGGGCTAGTGTTTCTGATGCCTTTCTTTTTACCATTGCAGATTGATTCCATATGGATGTCTATCAACGGGGAAAGAACTGGGACTAATAGAATGTGTCCGTGATGCTCTGACAATCATGGACATTCAGAAAAAGACAATATCTGGTGCTATTCAGATCAATTCTAGTAATCTTCATCGGTGGATCAAAGAAAATAACAAGGAGAAGTAAGTTCTGTAAATCACTGCTTATTCTGAATACTTTCTAGGGGCTGGAGACAGCTACTAGTGTAACAGTTCTGTAAATCACTGCTTATTCTAAGTACTTTGTAGGGGCTGGAGACAGCTACGAGTGTTCTGTAAATTACTGCTTATTCTGAGTACTTTGTAGGGGCTGGAGACAGCTACGAGTGTTCTGTAAATCACTACTTATTCATGAAAGCTCAATTTATACAAGAAAATAGTTGCTCAATGATAAACTGTATACCCCTATACATTGATGAAAAAATTTGTCTCATGAAAATGATGTCTCACTGACAAATCCAACAATGCAAGATAAGATAGATGTTTTACAAAATATGAGTAATTTAAAGCACTGTATAATGCCATGAAAGGTGTATATCTTACATGTAGAGGAAATTCATGATCTCTAATCCCCATGCATTACTTGAACACAAATGTTCCTGTCATTGATTACAACACATTCTCATATTTGTAGGTATGACCAAGCTATAGAAACCTTCACCCGATCCTGTGCGGGCTATTGTGTGGCCACATTTATTTTGGGCATTGGAGACCGACATTCAGAGAATATTATGTGTACAAGAGATGGTCAGGTATGTTCCAGAGGAAGGAATTAGGAGTGATGAAAGTAATGCAAGCATTTGATAGGAAATTATTAATGTTTTGAATGTACAGTATGTTCATCCATCTACTCATGTGGTTTGTCAAGTAATATCTACTTTATATGTGAAATATTGCAAAGATATTATCAAGTATTTGGTGTCTGAACTAGAGATTTTTTTTTAAAATTTCTTCGGTGACAAGTTTTGGAATCAACATCATCAGAAGCCACAGGTATTCTCTTGGTTACACTACACTCAACATTGAATGGTGGTGTAACAGAGAGAAAACCAGCAGGTTACGACAGTGTGGGATCAAATGCATGTAAAAGTGCATTTATACGAGATTAATTCAAAAAATAATGTAGGCGTGCTAAATATCATGGAGTTTTTAATGGAGAAAATTGAAAATCATCTACAAGTAACATGATATAGATTAAGTTTTTCTGACGATTGTACAATGTATGTCAAACAGACATTAGTTATTTCTGCTGCTCCTAGTTTAATATATCACCACCCCTATATTCACTTTACACACTGTGTACTTTAAATTAATATCAACAAAATATTAGACACGTCTCATTTCACATGTTTTTATATGTGCCCCTCACCCCCACCCCCTCTTGAAAAAGGGGGTACAGTGAAACCTGTCCAATCCAACATGCACTGGGAAACAAATTTTGTTGGCAGAATACACAGTGTGTCAGAAACAGTGTGAAAACAATGAAAGTATGAAATTGAGAATGAAAACAAGGTTGTAATGCCCAGTGAAACGGATTTCACAGGTGTCGGATTAGGCAGTTTTTCACTGAATATTGGTTTGCACTTGTCAGTAGGTAGACCAAGTGTTGTCCACTCAATATCTTGAGAACCCTTTACTTGACAGATATCAATCTTGGTACACTGGTACATCATATTCCCGACTTTTTTTTTTTTTTTTTTTTTGTAAATGAGTCATGTGCTGTGCTTAGTTGTTTATGCCAACATGATTGAAATCTGGAGGGGGGGGGGGGTCCAAATAAAATATACATCATTTTTTATTTCTCTTATACATATCATTCTAACATAAAATAAATTTTATATTGATGTTCTTCTTTTAAGGTATTTCACATAGACTTTGGTCATTTTTTGAACCACAAGAAGAAAAAGTTTGGAATCAACAGAGAGAGGGTCCCTTTTGTGCTGACAGAGGATTTCGTACGGGTCATAGTGCGAGGCTCAGATAAAACTTCAAAACATGAACTCTTCAGAGAGTAAGTAACGTTCTGTGAAATCTTCAAGTTAAAGAATGAAAAAAAAAATTACATTACAGATCATATAATACATGTACATGTGTGTGAATCATAAGAATATTTATAACAAGAACAAGAAATTCTGCTCTTAATTTCAGTGGTATGATTTTTTAAAATACATACTGTATACTATACATTGTATTTCATTTTTTACATCTTTTTTTATTCAATTTCTTGATCTTTTCTTCACAGATTTAACAGGTTGTGTCTAGAGGCATATTTGGTTCTTCGCAAACATGCCCATCTTCTTATTAATCTCTTCACTATGATGCTGTCGTGTGGAATACCCGAATTACAGTCCCTGGATGACATCAGCTACGTACGAAAGACATTGGCCGTGGAGGAAACGGAGGAGGAGGCGGCCAAATATTTCAACACGCAATTCGAATCAGCCCATGGTGGACAATGGTCGACTAAGGTCGACTGGGTATTCCACTTCGTGAAGAATCTCAGTAAATAGGAAGTGATGTAGATTGACACCAATACTTTTCTCTCTCTCTTGGAGAATGACCTGTGTTCAGTTATCAACTTTGTAATTTTACATTCTATACATAGAGACAGAAATCAGAGCAAGACAGATAACATTTTCTTTTCTATGAAAAATTTTAAGGGACAGGGAGCTCCATGGTATTGTCTTTCAGAACATTTTACTGGTAGTCATTAATTGCAATATGCTGTCAAAATGAAGTCTTTTGTCAGCTGCGTCATTTTTATACCTGCTTTTGCATTCTGAGGGCTCATTTTACAAAAGTAGGCATAATGTATGTGAAATGTATTTCAAGTAAATGAAATTAGCAATTTGATCTTAAAAGAATTGAACACTGCTACCTCTGACATATATGTACAGTAATTTACTACATGTATGAAAATGATTGCATTAATTCCATTTTAATACTTTTTACACTGACAATGAATTGATAGCAAAATTAAAGTGTTTTTACTGTATTGCTTTCATGTAAGTACTTTTACTAATAAATACATGCATGTATGGATTCAAAATTCTTCATCAAGAATTACATGTCTTATTGGAGAAATAAAGTTATTGTTAAAGAAATAAGATAAACTCAATTTGTATGTACATGCACCTGTTTTATTGAGTCCCAAGGTTGTTTTTGTGATATTGAACTAAATGTTGGATTCTAACATTACAATCATGCATAGGTATGGATTATACTATAATATTTGTTAGGCATTCATTATCATACTTTATAGCAGTTAAAGGATGGCTGGACGTGCAAGTTCATAATTTATTATAGTGCAGAATGTAAGAATGATTGTTGTTGTATATGATATGTCTATTTCACACGCATGAATCTTAAGCACAATTAGAACAGTATTGTCATTGCTATTCAGAATTTGTTTTGAACAAACTATCATAGTTTTTGTTGAAGAAAGTGCAATCAACTATCATTACGTTTACTTGTGTGAAAGGTACATACATTTTTTTATGCGTAAATCTTGAGTATAGTCCTAAGATCTATTTACAAATGTGTTTTGTGTTTGTCATACCATAAAATACAAGATGTTGTGTTTGTCATACTGTGAAATACATGTATGTGGAGGGGGGGTTACATGTAATACAACACTATTGCTGAGAATTATTTTGCATATTTTGTAATGAATAAATCTAAGAAAATCTGATTTGGACTTTATCTAAAGATATGGGTATTGATACTGTACTACAGAAAATTGACCCAAAAATATCAAGCTGATGGAACAACATGTATCAAACATATGAAACTCAAAGTAGCAGAGATCAATCCATTTTCAAACAAAATACTTTAACATTTATATCTCCTCTCTCCCAGGGGTAGACCTATTGTTTTTTACTTTCTGTCCATCCGTCTGTCTGTCACAAAATCTTGTGAACACTTCTCCACCAATATGGCTTATTGGCTAGACTTGAAACTTTGTACAATGCTTCATTGCCATTTGTAGATTGTTGGGACGGGAGGATCCCATTATTTTCTTAAAAGTTATAGTGAATCTAAGAGGGGTGGAGGATTTGAAATAGCTTGTGAACACTTCTCGTATATGGCATATCGGAGTTCATAATGTCTATGTTCCTGCTCATGCTTTTTCCTCCATACCATGCTGTACATTAAGGGGAGGAGGCTTCATTTGTAGTTTGTAGCACTTCCAAGTTAGGGAGCTGGGGACTGGGGAGACATTTGTTTTTCATAAAAACAATATCTAGTTTAAGTAGGTCCTCACAAATATGACAATTATGTTGCAATCTTTAAAAAATGGATGGGAAAGAGGTCTTTGCACCATGAATATAGTGCACAGGCATTGAGCAAAAAATCTTTTCACAGATATAACATTTAAAGATAATATTTGAGTGTTGAGAAATGGCTGGTATGTACAGTACAATCATTGTACTCTGATGCTAGGAGCCCTGTGCGTGTTGGAGACGGATACAGTGATTCTTTCAAAGTGGGAGTAGGTGTACATCAGGGTTCTCTACTGAACCTGCTGCTCTTCATCATTGTCGTGGAAGCTTTGTCATTGGAGCTGCGCACTGGTTGCCCTCGGGAGCTCTTGTACGCTGATGACCTTGCCATTGTCGACACCTCGCTAGAGGCACTAGTTGAAAGAATCACCACCTGGAAGATGGGCATAGAAGCAAAGGATCTAAGAGTGAACATGGGAAAGTCCAAAGTAATGATTGCTGGTCCAAACCTGAGCTCCCTGAGAAGATCAGGAAAGTACCTTTGTTTGGTACCGTACATGTATGCCTTAGCAGAACAGGAAGAAGCTCTATCTTCTGCACTAATTGCTTTTGCTGAGACCACAAGAACTGCAATAAAATTAAAGGTCCACTCAGACCGCACCCACAATACTTGTGCCCATGCTGTATGGGCACAGCAAGACCAATAGACGGTAGGCTAGTAAGCGAGGTTGAGGATGACACACTTGACAAGGTTGTTGACTTCTGCTACCTCGGAAATACCATGTCTTCCAGTGGGGGTGTGAGCTTGCAGACTGCCATAACATGATGCAAGTCAGCCTGGAAAAAGTTCAGAGAACTCCTTCCTATCCTCACAAACAAGCAACTTCCTGCTGCAATTAGAGGTCAAGTTTACTCCAGCTATGTGAGGAGTGTCATGCGCTATGGTTCTGAAACGTGGGCAACATCAGCGAGCACCATCAAGCACTTTCAACATAATGACAGAGACATGATAAGATGGACCTTCCTGGTCAAGCATGAGGATGACATCCACTTTTAGAGACTCTTCTATCTAGGCTCAAAATAAGAGACATTGCTGAAGTTCTCCAATTGGGCAGGCTTGGACACATTGAGCACAGCACAAGCTGGATCTCGCAGGTCAGATGCTTGAACATTGCAGCACAGTGGGGTTAATTTAAGGCAGACCAAAGCTTTCTTGGGATGAACTTGTGTAGCCCTGAACATGGACTCTATTAACCCACTGGATCGCCAGGTGTGGAGAGGAAGACTTCGCTCTCGACAGACAGACAGCTAGGCCACACCCTCAACATGAGGATTAATCCATGTATAATCAAAACTGGTTAATGATGATGATGATTTAACAAATATGTACAACAGTTTGGTGATTTGGACAATGCAGGTGCTCATTTTTTTTCTAAAGAAAAAATTGCCCATTTCCTAATTACATCATGATATTAAACTGCATGAAATCCAGCTAAATTAATCAACAAAATTCACTTTATCATATATATTTTAATACATGTATTTGCATTATTACAGGAAGTTAGTTTATTGCACACTCAAGAAGTTCTTGCACTTTCATTCATTAAGAAAGTTATGCTTATTCAGTAAATCTGAAATTGAATTGCTACTATTTAGCTCACCCGGACTGCTGCACAGGCAGTGTTCCTGGCTTCATCCATTTTTATTTTTATATGCCCGTCTTAAGACGGGGTGTATTATGGTACAACGATGTCTGTTAACTAAACGTCCGTCTGTGCATGGTTTTCTGTTTCTAATTTCATTTACCTTTCACATATCAAGCTGATTGTTAATAAGCTTCTTTGTGGATCGATCACTCTAGATCATGTTACAGTTTTGATCCATTTCGACCTCTCTTACAGGAGTTTTGTCCTTTTATTTGAAAATTACTGTTATATGGAGGGTACATAATTTGTCCGGCAAACTCCTCCCACAATTTTCAAGTGAGGACCATAGTCTGTTTTGAGAAAATATTACAAAGAGAGTACATAAATTGTTCAGTGAACTCCTCCCACACTTTTCAAATGAGAACCTTCTTATTTTACAAAGTATTCATGTGGGTACTGAAGATGTGCATGTTGCTAGGATTTTGATTTTCTTCAATTCCTGAGAAAATTACAGGTTATTGAACTTAGTCAGTTTTGAGGAATTATTACATTGAGATTACATGATTTGTCTGTTTTGAGGAAATATTATATTAAATGAAGGACATTGTTTGTCCTTATAACTCCTCTCACAGTTTAGGAGGTAGGGTATTTGTGAATAACTTGAAAGGTGCATAGTGTATTTAAGGATTTTGATTCTTAACAAATTTTTTATTTTTTAATTTTCTTTGACATTTTGAATATTTATAGGTAGTTAAACTTTATCAAATTTGGGGAAATATTTTACACACAGAACTTTAGGTTTGTCTATCTACCTCATGTCACAGTTTTAAGCTAAGACCCTTTATTCATATTATGCAAAGAAAGTATGCCACAGCCTGATGATGGCTTATACTACCTGAAGCAAAGTTCTACAAATTATGGCTTAAGAAAAACACCCTATGTAAGCATTTTCATGGGCGTATTATGTACCATTTGCGTTACTCTTGTTTAAGGTGGTCCATTTCAAATAAACTATCAATTAAGCCTATGCAAATTTGCCTATGTAGTGCAGATAATCACTGACTATTCACGATTTAGAATCTGCATCTTATCTATGTTTTCCTGTGATTGACTGGGCAAATTAAAGATTATAGATAGTCCATATCTTAGAAACAATGACGTAAGGTTTAGACTTTTAGCTCAACAGGTACAGTACTTCATTAATCTTGAACCATCAAAATCATGAATTTGTGCATCGCCCCATTAAAATATCAACTTAGTAAAACTTGTTCAGTATGCACTTCCCTTACTTACTTTATGTCATATAAAATGAGTAGAAATTACTTTCATTCCTTAGGTACTTTATTAAAACACAATTGAATAATTCTAAAGATAATATTAATCTTCTATGACATAAAGCAAAATTATCATAGCAACAAAATGAGAATGGAAACCAAATATAAAGAGATGCGGGACTCAACAGCAACTTAGTTTATACACTGTATGATATAATGTTCTGTTCCAAAAGTTGTCATTATAAGCCGAGGGATGGTGATGGGGATAAGCTCCCATTGTCTATAAAATGTTCCTCATGGCGTGCGCCTCTAATAGCCTCTGACAACCAAGTCCAGCTCCTAGCCTGCTCGTGTGGTTTGCATCAAGCCCGACGGAACTGCTACTACTGATAGGAGAAGGGGTGAAGGCGGGTTACCTGGCGCCTGAAAACCAGTGCTTTGGGTAGATGGGGCTCATCAGTCTGGGAGGACAGCTCATCTAAGAGAAGGAAAACTCTGATTCCAAACCTCTGCTGCCTTGTGGCCATACGCACTTATGGGAAAGGCTAGGTGAAGGAAATCACTGATATAAAACCAATGGGCGGACTGTGCTCAATATCCAGGGATGGAAAGCAGTCTAGGAAGGAAACTTCAAAATTAAACCACCTTTCCTTGAGGTTATTAGAGGTTTGCGCAGGGCCAACAACCCTACCTATAAAAAATGTCAAGTTACAGAAGCATCAACAACAAACCAAAACCAACATAACCTGGGTCAGATTGGGCCTGCTTCAAGAAGAACTATGATGCTGTGCAATGAAAGCCAAAAGGAAGCTGCAGGGCTGACTCCCTTTCTGACACCCAGGAAAACCATCAGACTCGCTACCTGGAACATCAGAACAATGTATGAAGCAGGAAGAACAGCACAAGTAGCAAAGGAGATGAAGCACTACAACATTTGTCTCCTAGGACTGAGTGAGACGAGGTGGATACAGACAGGACAGTTGAGGCTGACCACCGAAGAAACATTGTTGTATTCAGGACACACCACGGAGGGAGCCCCCCACACCAAAGGTGTAGGCCTGATGCTATCCCTGGAGGCACAACGCGCTCTTATCGGATGGGAACCTATCAACTCATGGATAATAACAGCTAAGTTCAGCACCAAGAAAAGCAAGATCAAATGAACATCATCCAGTGTTATGCCCCCACCAACGACACTGGTGACGAAAAGAAAGACGCCTTTTACCAGCAACTACAGGCAGTATTGGATAAAGCAGGGAAGAAAGATATGACAATACTTATGGGCGACTTCAATACAAAGATCGGGGCTGATAACACTGGTTACAATGAAGTCATGGGCACACAGGGACTGCATGGGCTACATGAACGAGAATGGTGAGAGATTTGCAGACCTATGCTCCCTTAACCAGCTGGTAATAGGAGGAAGCATTTTCCCTCATAAACGGATTCACAAGGCCACATGGAGATCCCCTGATCATGTTACAGAAAATCAGATCGACCATATTTGCATCAGCAAGAAATTTCGAAGAGCATGGAAAGATGTCAGGGTGATGAGAGGAGCAGACATTTCATCAGACCACCATCTGCTGATGACGGCAATAAGACTACGCCTCAAAAAGTTTAACAACACGACAAACATGAGGACAAGGTACAACATGAGTGTCCTCAAAACAAAGGAAAAGAGGACACCATTCCACCTCAGCCTGTCCAACAGATTCCAGCCACTACAAGACCAGCTAGAAAACAATGATATCAACATAGAGACCCAATGGCAGCACATCAAGAAAGTGGCGAGACACATGTGAAGAAGTTCTCGGCAGAAGAAAGGCTCAACACAAAGAGTGGATATCTGTTGATACCAAGAGAAAACTGGAGGCTAGGAAGGAAAAGAAAGTGGCACTGAACACAAGCCGGACAAGAGCAGCAAAGGCAAAAGCTCAAGAGGACTACACAGCCACAGATAAAGAAGTCAAGAAAAGCATCAGGAAAGATAAACGGGATCATATAGACAATCTGGCCAAACAAGCTGAAGAAGCAGCGGGACAGGGAAACTTGAGAGAACTGTATATAGTCACAAAGAAGCTCTCCAACAAGTTCCAGCAGACAGACAAGCCAGTGAAGGACAAGAACGGGAATCTTCTCACAATAACAGAAGAACAATTGAAGAGATGGGTAGAACACTTTGGAGAGCTATTAAATAGACCAACACCAGATATGCCTCCAGACATACAACCAGCCAATGCAGACCTCCCTATCGACTGTGACAAGCCAACAAAGACAGAGATCAGGAGAGCAATTACCACACTTAAGAATGGAAAAGCGGCAGGGCCTTACGAGATACCAGCGGAAGCCATCAAAGCTGATACAGAGACAGCTCTTAACATCTTGCATAACCTTTTCAAGAAGATCTGGGAGGAAGAGAACGTCCCAGAGGAATGGAAAGAAGGCATCCTCATTAAGCTGCCAAAGAAGGGTGATCTGAGGGACTGCAGTAACTACCGGGGAATTATGCTCCTGTCAGCGCCTGGCAAGGTCCTCAACAGGATCCTTCTCGAGAGGATGAAAGAGGCAGTGGACCCAAAGCTCTGTGACCAGCAGGCTGGTTTTACATGCAACAGATCATGTGCTGACCAGATAGCCAGTCTGCGCATCATCATCGAACAGTCACTGGAGTGGAAGTCACCCCACTATATCAACTCCATCGACTACGAGAAAGCGTTCGACAGCGTGGACCATGAGACACTGTGGAAGATACTGAGACACTATGGAGTACCCGAGAAGCTCGTCTCCCTGATCCGTAACACCTACCAAGGCATGACATGCAGGGTTACCCATGCTGGCCAGATGTCCGAGAGTTTTGAGGTCAAGACAGGAGTTCGACAAGGATGTTTGCTGTCACCATTCCTCTTCCTCTTGGTTATTGACTGGATCATGAGGACTACCACATCAGGCAGGAATAATGGTATACAGTGGACACTCCTGACGCAACTCGACGATCTCGACTTTGCTGATGACCTAGCTCTCCTTTCGCACAACCACAGTCAGATGCAGAACAAAACAACTCACCTTGTAACAACATCAGCAGGAACGGGACTCAAGATCAATTTGAAGAAAACAGAATTGATGAAGATCAACACCACTGTCCAATTACCAGTCACAGTTGGTAGTGAGCCCATCAAAGAAGTTGAGTCTTTCATCTACCTGGGGAGTGTGATGGACAGACAGGGTGGCACAGACCGCGACATCAAGTCAAGAATCGGCAAGGCACGAGCAGCGTTTACCATGCTAAAGAACATATGGGCCTCAAAGAACATCCACATTACTACCAAACTGCAGATCCTCAACTCCAATGTTAAGTCCGTCTTGCTGTATGGAGCAGAGACATGGAGAATGACCAAAACAACCCTGCAGAAGATCCAGACATTTTACAACACCTGTCTCAGGCGCATCTTCAACATCTGATGGCCTGAAAAGATCACAAATGAAGAACTGTGGAAGAGAGCAGGGCAGGAACCCATAGACATACAAATCAGACGTAGGAAGTGGGGCTGGATTGGACACACCCTAAGGAAGCCACCTTCCGGCACCACACGCCAGGCCCTGACCTGGAACCCACAGGGCAAGAGAAAGAGGGGACGTCCAAGAAACACCTGGAGGCATGACTCAGAAGTAGAATTAAAAGCGCAGGACATGACCTGGCATGACGCCGCAAAAGCAGCCCAGAATCGTGTTCGTTGGAGGACTGTCGTCGATGGCCTATGTTCCTCACGGAACGACAGGCCTAAGTAAGTAAGTAAAGTAAATGATATAATGTTCATATCACATGATCCCGTCATATTGAATTTTACATGTGAAATGAAATTATTTCATTTTAAACATATCACTGCATTTTAATCATGGCTCAGAACTGAAGTGTTTACTCTCAAGTTGATGGCTAATGCCCCTTTATGGAAAGGAAGTAAAAATTACAACAGTATTACTGTAGTATAGGAGAGAAAATCTATGGCTGGACCGGGAATCAAACCTGGGGCCCCTGCATTACTAGTCAGGTGCTCTATTATAACCACTGAGCTATCCAGACCTATTGATATCCATGGTCCACATAGCCTTAAATACTACATTCCTCCCTCCTTTTCATTAAGACACACATCCCATATTCTTTTTGCCCTTGGCAGGACAACCTGCAGTGCAGGATCGAGTGGTCAACAGCAACAAAATGTAGTATATGAGAAAATCTATGGCTGGACAGGGAATCAAACCTGGAACCCCTGTATTACTTAGTCAGGTGCTTTAACCACTGAGCTATCCAGGCCAATACCCACGGTCCATATAGCCCTAACTACTACATATAGGAGTGGTGGATCTAATGGGGAGTTATGGGGGTTGGAACTTCCTCTTTAGTTGAATATTTTGAACAAAAAATGGTAATTTTAGGGTCTTCAATCCCGGGGCCTTGAAAATATTCTGAACCCACCCCTATTCTGGATCAACCCCTGATAACATATCCTACATTAAGTATTCTGGATCCACCCCCGATAACATATATCTTTGTAACACTTTAAATATTATGCACACAATTAAAAACGAAAATGAAGAAAACAGCACTTTATTTAAACATACACAGCAGTCATTCAAAAAATCAAAAAGTCTAGATAAAATGCAACAATTTTCTGAGTAATATTGAAAATATTGATAAATAATCAATAAAATAACATAGAAGAGAACATTAACACTTGAGTACTTCTAGTATTGTGTGTGTCATGTATAGTGTGTTTATTAGTACTATTAGTGTTGTGTGTGTCATGTATAGTGTGTTTATTAGTACTATTAGTGTTGTGTGTGTCATGTATAGTGTGTTTATTAGTACTATTAGTATTGTGTGTGTCATGTATAGTGTGTTTATTAGTACTATTAGTGTTGTGTGTGTCATGTATAGTGTGTTTATTAGTACTATTAGTGTTGTGTGTGTCATGTATAGTGTGTTTATTAGTACTATTAGTGTTGTGTGTGTCATGTATAGTGTGTTTATTAGTACTATTAGTGTTGTGTGTGTCATGTATAGTGTGTTTATTAGTACTATTAGTATTGTGTGTGTCATGTATAGTGTGTTTATTAGTACTATTAGTGTTGTGTGTGTCATGTATAGTGTGTTTATTAGTACTATTAGTATTGTGTGTGTCATGTATAGCTAGAGTGGTTATTAGTACTACTAGTGTTGTGTACAGGATGGTTATTAGTACTACTAGTGTTATTAGTACTACTAGTGTTGTGTGGGTTGTGTACAGGATGGTTATTAGTACTACTAGTGTTATTATAAGTACTACTAGTGTTGTGTAGGTTGAGTACAGTATGGTTATTATTACTACTAGTGTTGTTAGTACTACTAGTGTTGTGTGAGTTGTGTACAGGATGGTTATTAGTACTACTAGTGTTATTAGTACTACTAGTGTTGTGTGGGTTGTGTAAAGGACGGTTGTTAGTATCTGCTGCTGTTTGAGAAGGATATTTTAATTTTTTTGATTTGAAATAAAATATCACAATCTGATCTGTCTGACACACTTTACACTGTCTAACATGAGCTCAAAGAACACTACATTTCATGCAATAATTTTAGACTAATTATAGTATTTCAAGAGACATTATTTCTGAGTTGCCTTGTCAAACTTATCTTTGTAAACTATAAATGTAATATACATGTGTATGGAATAGTGATTTACAATAACTTTACATACTCCTACACACAAACTGACACTTTGATTTGTATTACACATGATTTAAACATATCTACAGATGAAGTTACTTTCAATAAGTCAACACAATACTTACTACTTCAACATTGCATAAATTGCTTATTAGTTTAAATTTGTGTTTGGTCCTTGTTACATGTACTGTTACATTACAGAGATGGAGAGATCCATGTATACTATCACACTGATGTAGCAGTATGTATACTATCACACTGATGTAGCAGTATGTATACTATCACACTGATGTAATCACACTGATGTAGCAGTATGTATACTATCACACTGATGTACCAGTATGTATACTATCACACTGATGTACCAGTATGTATACTATCACACTGATGTAATCACACTGATGTAGCAGTATGTATACTATCACACTGATGTAGCAGTATGTATACTATCACACTGATGTAATCACACTGATGTAGCAGTATGTATACTATCACACTGATGTAATCACACTGATGTAGCAGTATGTATACTATCACACTGATGTAATCACACTGATGTAGCAGTATGTATACTATCACACTGATGTACCAGTATGTATACTATCACACTGATGTAGCAGTATGTATACTATCACACTGATGCAATCACACTGATGTACCAGTATGTATACTATCACACTGATGTAATCACACTGATGTAGCAGTATGTATACTATCACACTGATGTAATCACACTGATGTAGCAGTATGTATACTATCACACTGATGTAATCACACTGATGTAGCAGTATGTATACTATCACACTGATGTAGCAGTATGTATACTATCACACTGATGTAATCACACTGATGTAGCAGTATGTATACTATCACACTGATGTAATCACACTGATGTAGCAGTATGTATACTATCACACTGATGTAATCACACTGATGTAGCAGTATGTATACTATCACACTGATGTAATCACACTGATGTAGCAGTATGTATACTATCACACTGATGTAATCACACTGATGTAGCAGTATGTATACTATCACACTGATGTAGCAGTATGTATACTATCACACTGATGTAGCAGTATGTATACTATCACACTGATGTAATCACACTGATGTAGCAGTATGTATACTATAACACTGATGTAGCAGTATGTATACTATCACACTGATGTAGCAGTATGTATACTATCACACTGATGTAATCACACTGATGTAGCAGTATGTATACTATCACACTGATGTAGCAGCATGTATACTATCACACTGATGTAATCACACTGATGTAGCAGTATGTATACTATCACACTGATGTAATCACACTGATGTAGCAGTATGTATACTATCACACTGATGTAGCAGCATGTATACTATCACACTGATGTAGCAGTATGTATACTATCACACTGATGTAATCACACTGATGTAGCAGTATGTATACTATCACACTGATGTAGCAGTATGTATACTATCACACTGATGTAATCACACTGATGTAGCAGTATGTATACTATCACACTGATGTAGCAGTTTGTATACTATCACACTGATGTAGCAGTATGTATACTATCACACTGATGTAGCAGTATGTATACTATCACACTGATGTAGCAGTATGTATACTATCACACTGATGTAATCACACTGATGTAGCAGTATGTATACTATCACACTGATGTAATCACACTGATGTAGCAGTATGTATACTATCACACTGATGTAGCAGCATGTATACTATCACACTGATGTAATCACACTGATGTAGCAGTATGTATACTATCACACTGATGTAGCAGTATGTATACTATCACACTGATGTAGCAGCATGTATACTATCACACTGATGTAATCACACTGATGTAGCAGTATGTATACTATCACACTGATGTAATCACACTGATGTAGCAGTATGTATACTATCACACTGATGTAGCAGCATGTATACTATCACACTGATGTAGCAGTATGTATACTATCACACTGATGTAATCACACTGATGTAGCAGTATGTATACTATCACACTGATGTAGCAGTATGTATACTATCACACTGATGTAATCACACTGATGTAGCAGTATGTATACTATCACACTGATGTAGCAGTATGTATACTATCACACTGATGTAGCAGTATGTATACTATCACACTGATGTAATCACACTGATGTAGCAGTATGTATACTATCGCACTGATGTAGCAGTATGTATACTATCACACTGATGTAGCAGTATGTATACTATCACACTGATGTAATCACACTGATGTACCAGTATGTATACTATCACACTGATGTAGCAGTATGTATACTATCACACTGATGTAATCACACTGATGTAGCAGTATGTATACTATCACACTGATGTAGCAGTATGTATACTATCACACTGATGTAATCACACTGATGTAGCAGTATGTATACTATCACACTGATGTAGCAGTATGTATACTATCACACTGATGTAGCAGTATGTATACTATCACACTGATGTAATCACACTGATGTAGCAGTATGTATACTATCGCACTGATGTACCAGTATGTATACTATCACACTGATGTACCAGTATGTATACTATCACACTGATGTAATCACACTGATGTACCAGTATGTATACTATCACACTGATGTAGCAGTATGTATACTATCACACTGATGTAATCACACTGATGTAGCAGCATGTATACTATCACACTGATGTAGCAGTATGTATACTATCACACTGATGTAATCACACTGATGTACCAGCATGTGTACTATCACGCTGATGAGAGAGCAACAATTGTTGTATACTGAGAGAAAAAGCACAAAACACCACAACTTGTTACCCCCATTGTCAAGTTCCATTTAATTTGCAATGCTGCATTTGCAAGTAAACAAATTTAGTCTACACTCACCCCCACCCACCTATTAATCTTTTCATCATTCTATGTGTATAATCCAATCTATTTCATAAAGAATGTATTTTCTAAATCTATAACTTATCACTACCAATAGAATTTCCTTATTTTCATAGATTTATAAGTAAATACAGAATATCTTTCATATTCATAATCCTATCACTTCATACAGAGTTTTTAAAAAAATATTTACATACATGTATAAACAAACAGTACATGTAGGTAGATTATGTTTTACATTCATACATCTATCAGTTCACATCGAATTTGTTTCTATTCATAAACTTATTAGTACATACACGTACAGTCAAACCTCATTATCTCAAAAATCAATGGGACTGAGAAAAAACTTGCGAGATCTCGGAGGATTCGAGGGTAAAATACTTCAAGAATAAGTGGTTGGGATTTCTGAATCATTTCAACCTAACCATGGTATTTGAGATACTGAAGTTCCACTGTATATAAAGAGTACATATAGGCATATACTTACCAGTAAAAACCGAATATATTTCATGTTCATATTAAAATTCAACAGTGCATATAGAATGTGTTTACATGAAAAGTGTCACATCCATACATACAGAAAATGTATATATACAGTGTTATGGGGAATGTATCCAGAAATATATATAGCAAATATCATTGGTAACCATGATTAAAAATCATATCTCACTGTAACAGGTTTTCATAACTGCAAAAAACTTTAAATGATACACAAATAGTAATAAGGGACAAGATCAAACGTTTAATGTCTTGACAAAAAACTAAATACACATAGTTTTCACTAAGACTCACTCGCTCGTCCTAAAATTAAATATGATGAATGTTGAAATTAATCGATTAACAAGTAAAAGTATACGATTATAAATTACACTCTGTATACCTTTTCTACTGGTTATTCACCAAAGAAAGTGTACATTAAAACTATTAAAAATTTTTTTAAATATAATATTATTCTGTGGTTTTTAACAGGCACTTGTCTTTTTCCACTGAAGTGTAATCGATGTTGGATGACAGAAACTTATGGGAGTTTTTATCCCCCCCTCCCCCTAACTATTTGAATTTAGATTTTTATCCGACATCAACCTTTTGATCTCAAGCTTAATATTAAAATACATGTACATACAATGATTCTGATTTCTGATGAAATTTTTCACCTGCACATAACCAATGAAAACTAGTGTGCTAATTATGCAAAAAGGACTCCTCATTCTCTTGTGAAAATGCTATATGGTTAAAAAGACATATTTGTTATTATGCATATGTTAAAGAACTTTTTTGTTCATACAAGCACAAAAACTGGCATTAATGACAAGTCACCGTCCGTTACATAGGCGTATTAATTCACAGTCGCATACATGTACCCAGAACTTGATATGTTTACATCAAAACTCTTTTGGTAATACTTCTCTGTACAATCATTAACGACAAGCAACCATGGATTTCATATAATAACTTAAGAATATAAATATCCTATACCAGTGTATAAAAATATATCACAGTGAGGTTCCAGCTGACCGCTAGAATTCATCATGTAGCACTCTTTTAACGTTCACAATTTTACTGCTGATAAACACATCCTTATGGTTCTTGATTTCTTCTAGAGAAAGCTTTCCGTCTTTGTTGTCATCCATTAAAGCTACCAGGTTCTTGGCCTCTTGCTTGGATTGATCAGGATTTCTGGGATTCATGTAGTCCTGTCAATTAGCATCAGATAACCATCACTACATTATACACAATCATCAGATAACCATCATTACATTATACATCATCAGATAACCATCATTACATTATACATCATCAGATAACCATCATTACATTATACATCATCAGATAACCATCATTACATTATACACAATCAGATAACCATCACTACGTTATACATCATCAAATAACCATCATTACATTATACACAATCATCAGATAACCATCACTACGTTATATATCATCAGATAACCATCATTACATTATACATCATCAGATAACCATCATTACATTATACATCATCAGATAACCATCATTACATTATACATTATCAGATAACCATCATTACATTACACACAATCATCAGATAACCATCATTACATTATACATCATCAGATAACCATCATTATATTATGCATCATCAGATAACCATCATTACATTATACATCATCAGATAACCATCATTACGTTATACATCATCAGATAACCATCATTACGTTATACATCATCAGATAACCATCACTACGTTATACATCATCAGATAACCATCACTACGTTATACATCATCAAATAACCATCACTACATTATACATCATCAGACAACCATCATTACATTATACACAATCAGATAACCATCATTACATTATACATCATCAGATAACCATCACTACGTTATACATCATCAGATAACCATCATTACATTATACACAATCATCAGATAACCATCATTACATTATACATCATCAGATAACCATCATTACATTATACATCATCAGATAACCATCACTACGTTATACATCATCAGATAACCATCACTACGTTATACATCATCAGATAACCATCATTACATTATACATCATCAGATAACCATCATTACATTATACATCATCAGATAACCATCACTACATTATACATCATCAGATAACCATCACTACGTTATACATCATCAAATAACCATCACTACATTATACATTATCAGATAACCATCATTACATTACACACAATCAGATAACCATCATTACATTATACACAATCATCAGATAACCATCATTACATTATACATCATCAGATAACCATCATTACATTATACATCATCAGATAACCATCATTACATTATACACAATCAGATAACCATCATTACATTATACACAATCATCAGATAACCATCACTACGATATACACAATCATCAGATAACCATCACTACGTTATACATCATCAGATAACCATCATTACATTATACATCATCAAATAACCATCATTACGTTATACACAATCATCAGATAACCATCATTACATTATACATCATCAGATAACCATCATTACATTATACACCATCATCAGATAACCATCATTACATTATACACAATCAGATAACCATCATTACATTATACACAATCATCAGATAACCATCATTACATTATACATCATCAGATAACCATCATTACATTATACACAATCAGATAACCATCACTACGTTATACATCATCAGATAACCATCATTACATTATACATCATCAGATAACCATCATTACATTATACATCATCAGATAACCATCATTACATTATACATCATCAGATAACCATCACTACCTTATACATCATCAGATAACCATCATTACATTATACATCATCAGATAACCATCACTACGTTATACATCATCAGATAACCATCACTACGTTATACATCATCAGATAACCATCATTACATTATACATCATCAGATAACCATCATTACATTATACATCATCAGATAACCATCATTACATTATACACAATCATCAGATAACCATCACTACGATATACACAATCATCAGATAACCATCACTACGTTATACATCATCAGATAACGATCATTACATTATACATCATCAAATAACCATCATTACGTTATACACAATCATCAGATAACCATCATTACATTATACATCATCAGATAACCATCATTACATTATACACAATCAGATAACCATCATTACATTATACACAATCATCAGATAACCATCATTACATTATACATCATCAGATAACCATCATTACATTATACACAATCAGATAACCATCACTACGTTATACATCATCAGATAACCATCATTACATTATACATCATCAGATAACCATCATTACATTATACACAATCAGATAACCATCACTATGTTATACACAATCAGATAACCATCATTACATTATACATCATCAGATAACCATCATTACATTATACACAATCATCAGATAACCATCACTACGTTATACATCATCAGATAACCATCATTACGTTATACATCATCAGATAACCATCATTACGTTATACATCATCAGATAACCATCATTACATTATACACAATCATCAGATAACCATCATTACATTATACATCATCAGATAACCATCACTACGTTATACATCATCAGATAACCATCACTACGTTATACATCATCAGATAACCATCATTACATTATACATCATCAGATAACCATCATTACATTATACATCATCAGATAACCATCACTACATTATACATCATCAGATAACCATCATTACATTATACACAATCATCAGAAAACCATCATTACATTATACATCATCAGATAACCATCACTACGTTATACATCATCAGATAACCATCACTACGTTATACATCATCAGATAACCATCATTACATTATACATCATCATATAACCATCATTACATTATACACAATCATCAGATAACCATCATTACATTATACATCATCAGATAACCATCACTACGTTATACATCATCAGATAACCATCACTACGTTATACATCATCAGATAACCATCATTACATTATACATCATCAGATAACCATCACTACATTATACACAATCATCAGATAACCATCATTACATTATACATCATCAGATAACCATCATTACATTATACATCATCAGATAACCATCATTACATTATATACAATCATCAGATAACCATCACTACGTTATACATCATCAGATAACCATCATTACATTATACATCATCAGATAACCATCATTACATTATACACAATCAGATAACCATCACTACGTTATACATCATCAGATAACCATCATTACATTATACATCATCAGATAACCATCATTACATTATACACCATCATCAGATAACCATCATTACATTATACATCATCAGATAACCATCACTACGTTATACATCATCAGATAACCATCACTACGTTATACATCATCAGATAACCATCATTACATTATACATCATCAGATAACCATCATTACATTATACATCATCAGATAACCATCACTACGTTATACATCATCAGATAACCATCATTACATTATACATCATCAGATAACCATCATTACATTATACACAATCATCAGATAACCATCATTACATTATACATCATCAGATAACCATCATTACATTATACACAATCATCAGATAACCATCATTACATTATACATCATCAGATAACCATCACTACGTTATACATCATCAGATAACCATCACTACGTTATACATCATCAGATAACCATCATTACGTTATACACAATCATCATCTTCTCCCCCTTCTTACATTACTCAATGATCACCCACATTTTAGATGACTTTTGTTATACTACCTCATATTTCACTAGGTCTTTCTGATCCTTATTTTAACTATTAGTGGGAAGGATGAACATAAAATTCAAAAGTCCTACTCCTACATGTATACACTGTTGTGATGCATTTGGATGACAGCAAGTATACTGAATTATGATAGTGTGTAAAATGCTTCTAAATATCATGCACACTACACTCATTCAATATTCTTTCTTTCCAATAAACACACAAACATACCATCAGTTCCTGCTTTGTGGCTACCCCATCTTTATTTTTATCTATGGCTGAAATAAACTCCTTCTTTCTGACCTCCCTTTCCTCCTCCCTCTCCTTCTCTGACCCGGGGTCGTCTCCCATGCTGTCTGGGTTAGAGGTAAACTCCTTCAGGGTCAGGCTCCCATCTTTGTCCTGATCTGTAAATTTTAAAGTCATCAAACAAATTTAAACAAGAGGTACTGTGAGCAATGCTCACTAAGAATACCCCCCGCTTACCCCAATCTCCCAAAGGGTGTTGGTAATAGGTATAAACTACCTCTTTTCTGAGTGTAAAAAACAAATGGCATGACAAACCGAACCATTTTGCTACTTCGATGTCCAGTGCGCTTGACCTTTGACCTTTTGACCCCAAAATTGATAGGGAACATCTTCATCCCATGGGTAGTCCATATGTATGATATGGTGACTGTAGGTGGAAAGGATAATGCTTTAGAGCCCGGAAACCATTGCGTCTACAGACGGACGGACGGACAGACGGACGGACAGACAGACGGACGGACAACCCGATTCCAGTATACCCCCCCACAACTTGTTGCGGGGGGTATAAATATTGTAAATATGTTTGATAATGTGCATATTTTTGTTTTGTTTTTGCTAGTCTTGTGTTATGAATTTACACTGAAAGTAATAAAATCTATTGTGAATTTATGAGCATTTTAAATTTACAACAACAAAAACCCAATACCTAATGAATTAATTATAGAAGAAATCATATTTTCGATCAGTTGAGGACTGTGTTCAGGGTGTCGGAAGCTGAAGAATTCCGATTTATCCAGCTTATTGTCAATAGGAGCAATATCAGCATCAGTCCATTTGAATTTGTACCGTACAAGCTGATCACGTTCTGGAAAAAAAATTAATAACTTAAATCTACATTGTTTCATTGATACCAAAATATCTGTTGTACCACATTCAATAAGGAGAAGATTTCTGTAATCAAACTGGCATAGTGTATGAATTCATACGAGTTCCGTCTCACCATCATCTTTCAGAATATCAGTGTCGTAGTCTTCTAGGTATTTCTCGGTTTCTTTTAACTCATGTCCCTTTGCCAGTAAGAAGTGTTTGTAATATTCTTTCCATTCAACAAAGCCTAAAATGACATTATACAGAAATTGAATAATAACCAAAAAACACATTTCAAAACTTGTCTCTCCGACTAAAGAAATGGAGATTGTTATTTGAAATCCTACAAATTAAGTTTAATTCATTGTGTTTCTAGTCTCAATTTTTTGTTTACGAACCATCTCCATCAGGATCCAGATGTCTAAATATATCATCATTTTCCTCCACAGCCTCATCCATATGGGCATTGATTTTGTCAACAATCCAGGACTCTAGCTCTGTTTTACTTAGATAACCATCTGAATCCACATCTATTCTGATAAAAAAAAATTAAAATGACAGATTTTGAGTTTATATACATAATACATTTGTACAAATAGATTTTTGTGTGTATCTATGAAATTTGAAAATATCCTAAGTTTGGGGTAAGGGATGGGAGGATGGATTAAGTTTCTTCAATTTTAACTGAAATTGACAGTATTTTACCATTTACCCAAAACTAGTACTTTCTACTCTCTGGATTGTTTACTTTCTCCAAAATATCTGTAACTTAAATTTTATTCATATTTCAAAAAATATTTTTACTCCCAAATATACAGAGATTCACCTTCAGAAATTGTTTCAAGGCCATTATGTAATGTTATTGCCATCAAAATTGGTAGGGAAAAGGGAATTCTGGACCTTGTTATAACTTTATCTGACTTTTATCACTCAGTAATTAAGAATGGGTACATGTAAAGTGCGAAACGAAATCTACCGAAATGAAACAGACTGTATAACCAAACTCTTTTAATTATAATAATATTAAAAATGGTATCTCAGGCCCCTGTGAAAGTTACCATGTATAAATGAAATTCGCCTCCCCTTTGATCATAGGCTTTCGGGTTGACTATAATACAAAGTTTTAAAAGTTGGGAAAGGGGTGGTGGTGGTGTGAGTAAGCATAAAGTACATATAAGAAGTTGATTACATTACAAATACCATGTGCAATTAGTTTTGAATCCTGAAATTTCAGAAAGAAAGGTGTTACAGTCTCACAGGTCGGGGGAAACACACTAAACTAGGGGTGGGGTTGCTGGCGTTGGATCCGCCTTTGGGTATGTCTTCCCGTTGTCTTTGTAATTTCTGCTTCCCTTAATGCTCATAAGCCTTTTGATTTTACAAAATGCTGACCTCCTCTTGATATTATTGTATAAAATATTTTTCGTTTTCCATTCCCCATTTTAGCAACACCCCAAATACATGTATATAGATTCCTTTGGAAAAGAAACAAAAGAATATGTGAATTATGTAACCTAAATTGTGTAGAAGATGAATTTCATTTCCTCACTGATTGTCCATTCTATGTTGAAGAGAGGAATATGTTGGGTTTTTTTCATGATATATACAAGCTCAACAAAAACTTATATATTTAATAAGGACAAATTTACTTGGTTGATTATTAATGAAGACAAACCAGTAATTGTCAAATTGAGTGACTATTTAGTTAAAACTTTCAGAAAAAGAAGTGATATGCTTTAAAACTGCAAAAATCATTAATAGTTTATTATTCATATGTTGGTATAATACTGATATTGTTCATTTACTTGTGTATACACCCGATTTGCAATTCATATATGTATGTATACTCATTTCCCCCACATGCTACATCCACATGTAGTTTGCAGTTCATGTAATCTATGTTGTAAACTATTTTTTTTTAATTTCCTTCTTTATAAGCTATCTTGCTGTTATATATGCCCTCTGGGCCCAAAATTGGAATAAACTTAATATCATATCTATCTATAGAATTTTATCTTTACTCTTTAGACTTACTGTATATTATCAATAATAATTTTTAATAATACATGTATATATATATCTTATCGAACTGCATTCATATAATATGGTATACTATTAAATTTTTTCCATCATTGAAAGTGCTCACAACCAAGCAGTTAGAGATAAAAATAAGAGGTTGAATGTCTTCGTGCTTTCAACTTTCTCAAACACCAGCTTCTTCAAACAATGTTTGATGCTAACTGATGGACCACTCAAAATGTATCAGTCAACCTGAAAGACCACATCAACAGGGAAGAGGGACCTGAGATACTGTACCATTTTTTTATTATCATGATTACACAGTTTGGTTCTACAATCTGTTTCGTTTAGCATTTTACAGGTACCCATTAACAATAAACATACTTTTATAAATTTTAAGTGTAAAATTCACTATGAATGAATTTTTTAAAATATTAAAAGCTATCTTTGTAGGAGTAGTAATGTTGGTGATAGAAAGTACAATATCATTCATTGTCAGTTAAGAAATAATGAAAGCAATTTGAACTTTCCCATCACTATATGTCAGACTCTTCCAGTTGTAATAATTGTAATGCATCCTGTCAGGATGCAAATCATTACTTTTTTTTGCAATGTCCTGAGTATGATAATTATAGATATAAACTTTTTCTTAATATAAAAGCTGCATTGGTATCTGACACTGATACATGCATATCCACAAATCTTTTATCATTCGGAAGAAATCCTGAAATTGATTTTGACACCAATAAAAAACTTTTTGAACTTGTACATAAATTTATTGCACTTACCAAAAGATTTAAGTAATCTTCAAATATATTAAATGCACACTATATTAAGAATATATATAACCGGTACCAATACTATATTTTTAAAGTTTGTCTAATATACTCTCTGAATTGTAGTAAGTGCAAATGTTATACAGTTGTTCATCTTTTTCTTCTTTTATATACAGGTACACCCCAAATTAATTACACGTTATACAATTTTGTACATGTACATATCCTGTTAGGGTTCAATTGTCTAAGCCTGCTGCCAAATCCCATCAAATTATTGAATAAATATTGTTTAAATTAAATAAATGTATTAGTAAAAAAGGATATAAAAAAAATGTACAATTCAGATCATTTGGAGCAAGTTGCTTTTTCAGAATCCAAAATGAAAATTGAAACTAGAAAATCTCTCCACAGCTTATCTGGGCATGTGGACCTTTTTGATTCAGATTGTACAGAAGTTTTTCAATGCTGCACTGAAGATATATGGGCATGAACACTGAATCCAAAGGTAAAGTATTCAATTCAGCTGCAAGCATTCACAAACTACATCTAAAAATTTAATTATCCCTACCTATTTTTAGCGGGCAATTTGTCAAAAGTGTCCCTTAATCAGCTTGGGAATAAGTCCTATTGACTATCAAGGTGAACTATAAGGATTTTTTTGGGGGGTGGGGTGAAATCTGCACACTGATCTGTGAAATATTGTTTCCCCACATGCCTGGATTTAAGAAAACCCCAATACTCTCATCATTCACTAAACCACTAAACTTTTTTTCCTACATTCACCGGTGAATAGACTTAATATGCATAAACCAAAGATGATGCTAATTTATGATGAGCCATATTTCATCTCTTAGGATGAAAATTAATTTGAAATCTGCATATTGTAAATCTTTTGTTATTATCTACATGTGCTTTGTTCACTCAATCACAGATTGACAGAAATAGCCAGAGAGGCATCAGAATATGCAATCTGTTTTTCCCCCCTGAAAAATATTAACAGCTAGGACATTCATTCATTTTGGCAGACAGGGCATCACTGTCACATTTTAGTGCGAGATCTAACAGAGGTGTCTTAGCTGAAAGCCAGTATTATTTCCATTCTGCTCTTTATTATAATTGTCTTCATTGCAGCCCAATAATGAATTACATTATAATCAAAACACTTTGAAAGGAAAAAAAACACAACAGATTAGTGATCTGTTGTTTGGATCCACTACAACAGCTTATTATATAATAAGTTATTAATAACAATAGATATATACAAAACATTTCAAACTGAAAAGTTTTCCAACAATTAGAAAAAAGTAATTAAAAGCTGTATTGATGGAGATGATTTAATTGTTTGTTGGCATAAGAATTTGAGTAAATCATGAACCTTGAGTTCCCCTGTTATGTGTACTCAGATTCTATGACACTTGTGACCGCCCCCCGGCCAATGCGACAGATGTGTCAAATTCCGACTAAATCTGCCAAGCGTGAAGTTGCTCAAAAACTTTTATGGAAACTTTGGCAGATGCCATATCATCTGAAATGATATTCTTATAATGATTGGATGATTGTCATTTAAAATTGCAAATATAAGTACTTGTGAAAAATATCCACTAGTTTTGCTTCGGCTATATCTATTGGGTCGTCATCAATTTCTTCGTGATTGCCAAGGAAAACCTCTTTGTGGAAATCTTTGTTTATATGACCATCCTTCTCAAACTTCACAGCATCCACATGATCTGGAGGTAACAACTTCTCAGCATTGATTGAATTTGATATTGATTGTTCAACTACATTTAGAGTTTTAGTTCTTGGTCTGCAGAAAACGACTGAATTGCTTGAAACAAATATAGCAAGTGTCAATAACTTTAACATTTTTCGTGTTCAAGTGTCCGACTTGTGTATCGTTTAGATATTATTCTTTTTTTCATGCGTACACAGATCGATTACAGCGCCACCTATTGAAGTACAAAACGTCATCAAAATTTTAGCAAATAGTTCGTCAACTTGAGTGAATGAAGATTTTATTTGTTCCTATTATGTTGACGTTTGAATTTTAAAAAAAAATACAATTACATCAAACTACACTAAAATAGATTTTTAAACCACTCAACAGTAATATATCTATTTATTTAGATATTTCGTCACATGACACACCGCGTATGAAAAATTCACAGAAGCTAAGAAAGTAGTTCTATTGTTCCAGAAAAATGGCGGAGGTGAAGGCGAACCCACTCACCATTCGAGACTTCAGTAAAGTGATTTTGACACTAGAAAATGTACTTATTCCTGACGATAAACTTTCACCAACACCATCTATGCAGGATGGACTGGATTTAGATACCGAAACAGACTTGAGAATCCTTGGATGTGAACTCCTTCAATCCGCAGGGATTCTTTTAAAACTACCTCAAGTATGTATCAATATACTCTGTATGCAAGTTGATAGCGTATGTTCGTTCCATGTTATCTAAAAAATTATATACTGGGGTTTCTTTTATTATGTCCAATAAGAAGTGAAAATCCATGTATATCGGAGTTCTAAGTCGTTGCGTACACGTTTTCATGGCGTGCTTTGTGATTGTACTGCATGACTAATGGCATTAAGCATAGTAAAGCGCTACACAGTTCTTGGGGGAGGGTGAAATACTTTAAACTTTTAGATAACAGACAATAAAGAATATACAAAATTAAAAGGAGCTGAAATGTAAGACCTAGATTTTTATTTGTTTTTTCTCTCTAATTTGAACAGGTTGGGAACACTTCCCCTATAGATATATTCTCACGAAAACGCAAGTATCCAGGGTTTGACATTTACTTTTTTGAGCACTAGACCAGTCGGGCTACTTCAAATGATTTTTACTAGACCTGACCTTGCATCTACTAGCCCTGACCAACTTTTCAGAAAGAAATTGATAGTTTCTCCATATTTAAATACATATACCTGATTCAAATGACAAACATTAACTTTGAACTAAAACGTATTTCATTGTCTCAAAAAAAAATCTTTAGTCTCCTCATTTAATTTGGTGCTATTTAATTCAAACATATTTTCCCTTTGCTTAAATTCTATATGGCACAGAAATTCTTTGGCCCAATTAGAATAAGATGCCCTGAACCATTTTTTTTTTTTTTTAAAAGTTCTATTTCATAAGCCCTGCTTTGTTTCTTCCCAACCTTTTCTTTTCTTTTCCACTTGGGACATCTTTCCTTGAGGACGAGATCGCAAGAAGTCGTATTTGAATATAGATGGAGACATTCCCACACACATGTCAACATCGAAAAATGGATGTTTACGACGTAATTTATTAATTCCATAAACACTTTTGCAAATCTTTTTTTTTTAATTTGAAATGAATTCAATTTATATCAATTTATCTGAAACATAACTTTACATACATTAACATCGAGTAGATGTCGTAAAAGACCACTTCCGACCGCGACCAAACTAAAAATAGAGATTATGTCATCATGCGGTTCAACTCTTTAAAGTTATTACGTAAATAACTTACTATTTTAGTTAAGAATAAGATATCTTATGGTTTTAAACTAAAGTTTATTGTTTATTTTTTCAACACGACCAGTCGGACTAGTAAATGGACATTTTACCCGACCGGACCTATTATTTAGTAGACTCGGTCGATCGGACGTGCCTTAGTGTCAAACCCTGGTATCCCTCTTTAGCAAGAGTAAATATATCCTGTGCAACTGAGAAAAACACCCGATGTGTTTCACAAGAAAGAAGGAAAAGTGATAAAATGTCCAATACTTCTGTAAAATTTTTATGATATATAGGCCCTAAATCAAAACAAAATCACAATGTGCATTGGATTTCAGAATCCTTCCCTCTATGTAGCAGCGTTGATATGAAATTTCTTGACCGTGTTGTCAATTTTACAGAGACAAATCGCATCATGCTGGATGTGTGTTGCACTTATTCAGCATTGCATGGAATTAATTATTATTTTTAATCAAGACACCAAAGCACCTGTTTATGGTCATGTTTACTTTCTTGCTTAAGAGGGATAATCATGTTTTGCTATAGCAAAATCTTGCTATAAGGTAAGTGTTCCCAACCTGTTAAAATATATAATTGTAGTTAGATTCTTGAAATGTATTCTTGTTTTATTGAAGGTTGCCATGGCAACAGGACAAATACTGTATCAACGTTTCTATTACTCCAAGTCTTTGGTGAAACATAATTACGAGGTAAGTTACAGAAATGCAATTAATGAAGTGCTAACAATGATATTTTGGTGTACGTGGACTGTGAAGAAAGCATGATACACCCTGATGCCTAATTTTTACCATGCTTTTTAATTTTGCAGGTTGTAGCTATGGGTTGTATAAATTTAGCCTCAAAAATAGAAGAATGTCCAAGACGACTGAGAGATGTAATCAATGTATTCCATCACATCAAACAAGTCAGAGGCCAGAAGTAAGTATCTTGCATTACTGTTCTCTTTAAAATGAAGGGGGTGGGGGGACTGTGCACAAAATGTATTCTCTTTTTCAGCTGGTTGAAAATCAACTGTTCTTTGATTATTCTATGTGTTAATAACAGGAAGCAATTAGTTTACTTGACAAATGTTGCATGGATGTTTGATGTTTTTGAGTACGGAGTTTTTAACCTTCCTCACAGTTCCTCCATTAATATTGTTTTTCTCTTTGCTGCATTGTACAGTGTCTGGAGTGAGCTTCCAAGGCATTTAATCATTTCTGGATATTGGTGACCTATGACCCAAACATGGTTTCCCTACATGTTGTGGCCATCAAAGTAATCACTGCTTGTTAGTGACTATGGTTTGTATCATGAATGGGTTTCAAATTTTGCTGTCAGTGGCTTAAGAAAGGCAGAACAGCCATTAAATGACTTTAAATTGTAGCCTTGCTATTGAGTAAAATGTTATTTTGATGATATATTGTACATAATGTAGCACATCGCATATTTTAAAGGCTTTATCTATTGTCTTTTGCAGACATAAATATAATCATGAATTTCATGGAAATATTTGTTGTATGTATTGTTGAATATTGAATGCAGGTTTTTGAGAATGACTGCAGAACTTAAGATAATAATAATAATACCATATTTATATAGCACTCTTTTCATACACTATGTACCCTCAAAGGTGCTAATGGAAAAATTACAGGAAAAGTACAATGGTCTTAAAAATCAGCAGGGTTTTCAATAAGAAATAGGTAAGCAAGCGGATTTATCATTGAAACGAATGTGGACATTGAGTATGTCTAGATCTGTTTAGTAGCACATGCAGAAGTATCTATTTTGTTAGTGGTTTATTTTTGCAGTAAAATTAAGAAATTGTAATAAAGAAATTGTTTTGAAAGGCATACATTTATAGTGGTATATATTATTTATTTTGAAGATTTTGGAGTATCCCATATAACATAAGTAATCTGTCACATAAGATCCAGTAAAAGCTAATATTGCTGATGCATCAAAACTTTAATTTCATGAATGAAAGTTCATTTCATAATGAAAGACTTTGTGTGACAATTTATTACCTAACCCCCCAATTTAGACCTCTTTGGAAATAAAATTTGTTGCTTGAAGTCCCTTCATATTTGATTATTTACATTAGTAATGCCCCAAAAATTTACAATCCATTGTTAATACTCAGATTAACCCATGATTAAAGCAACTACGCTTTTATGGCAAGCATTTGTTTTCAGTAGAACTAGAAGAAGAAAAATTTTGTGACCTAGAATAGCACCAGGATATAACTACATGTATTTGAATAAACAGCAAAGTGTTTGTTTAGAACAGATCTTGATACATAGTCATAGTGTGATTGACAATCACGCTGTGCAGTACAACAAAGGAAATTCAACCTGCCGATTTCTGTCGAGCAGCGACATTTTGCTGGGTGCAGGTGCTTATTGAAAACCCTGAATCAGTGTATCACTTTGTTTATGATTTATATGTGCAGTTTAACATGAAATGTGCACCCAAAAAAATGGTAAAGCCACTGTTCAGCATATATGCAAAATTGAAGCAGCAAGAAAATCAAAAATGGAGGAATTGTGGGGAAAACACAAGGCTACACATTATCAACACATGCCATGTTTTGCTAATTCTTGCATTTTAGGACTATTCATCCTTTAATACTGGACCAGAACTACATCACAACCAAGAATCAAGTGATCAAAGCAGAACGTCGTATACTGAAAGAGCTGGGGTTCTGTGTGCATGTACAGCATCCACATAAGGTATATCATTTCATGTCATACTATTTTAACATTGTTATTATGAATGTCATACAAGAGTGCATGGGGAGGGTCCAGACATGTACAACACATATTTATGAAATTGAAATTTTATAGTTAACTCTACGCGGTGGTGACATGTTCATGTAGGGGAAACTGCTAGATAAGCCCACCTTAGATTTGGCATGCAGTGGTTGTAGTCATGGTACTTGCAGTCAAGACCGTGGTGTTTGTATGATGTTTGAACATTTGTCATCATGTTGTGATATTTTTCAGGTCATTGTGATGTACTTGCAAGTACTCGAAGCAGAGAGAAATCAGAGACTTGTGCAGTGTGCTTGGTAGGTATTCTTAATGTAACATAGTTGTATTGTCAAATTGAGATGCCATATCTTTCGTATATGGGTAAAGTTGTTTATGTGATAAAGATGTTTCTTTTGATGTATAACACAAATTTTGCACATACATTTTGCACCATTAGTGAGGTTTTCGCCATATCTGTTTTGAAAGAAAGAAAAAATCTTGTTCTTAATGCTGGTTCATTATGTTGAAAACAAATAGTGAATTTGTTACAATAAGAGGGAGAGGCCACCTGAAATTTATTTCAACCTGTAAAAGCAATAAATGTGTAAGTTCGGCGGATGGATTTCAACAGTGAAATAGTATATTTGTAACAAATAAACTGATTGGTGATCTACAAACTTGGAAATTATGTAAGTTATGTGTACTTGTATCACAACATGTAACACTGCCAATCTCATTCTCTCTCTAGAAAATAATGTAGTATTATAACATTCATTATTTGTGAAATATTTCTCAATTGAAATTGATTTTGTCTCAAGAGCTACTATTTAGCACTTGTGGAAATACACAAGGAATAGAGTATTCTTCAGTGCCTTCAGTCTTGCATACATTTTCATGTGTTGTACGAGGAAACCATATTAATGCTGAACTTTTCCTTTTTGCCTACCCCAGAATTAGGTGGGTAGAGATGTCTGTCATTGCAACGTCTGCCTAGCTGCCAGAAACGCTCCACAATGTTCAAGAATTCCATCTTTGCCATGGTCTGACACATAGGCGAGAAATGGACAGAACAGAACCAAGTCACCAGACTGGAACCAGCATCCGGAAAGTAACTGAAGTATTCCATCTCGGCATGGAAAAGTTCAGTTATGTTATTGATAAAATATGGATGATTTTACTTTAGAACTTTCATGTCTTGCTTTACATGTTATTGTCATGGTGAAATGAATGAAAAGGCAAAGCTTAATGAAAAAGACTTATTAGTATAGTGGAAATGATTGATGTATGTTAAAACTATTACATTCTGTGTTGGATAAGGATGTAGGAGAGTGAACATTTTAGGAGTAAACCTTTGAACATATACATTATCAGAAGAGTGTATATTTGACAAGAAACTTTTGCAGTTGTGATAAAGTGTTCCATCCACATACTGGAGCTATACTGGAGATTCCTATGGAGAACAAGACTGTTGTATCTGTTATAGAAGACTCTGGAGTGTTGGCAAGCAAGCAGATAGTCGATATCCGCCTGAATAATTTCATTTTTCTTTATTTTTTAACAAATTATTAATTGCACAGGAACTCCAGCAACTTTGGGTGCATTTTAATCAACAGCACAAGGAAAATGGTTGGTATTTTTATGGTTTTCTCAATTACACACGCTAGGAAATGATATGCAGTTTTAAAGAGAGGTGTGCTTGAACATGAAGGTACAAAACAAGCAAAATATGTCTAAATTTGTGTGTGTACATGTTCCCCAAATATTATTGTGATTATTTCATTGCATGTGGAGATTAAAGTATGAAAGTGAATGAGGTATTAGAAAGTTTGTTTTCTTTTGCAGGAACTACATGAATGATAGTTTCAGAACAGAAGTATTTGTGAGGTTCCAGCCAGACACGATAGCATGCGCTTGTATATACTTAGCTGCTAGACAGCTTCAGGTATGTAAGGGGTACATATTTTCAGCCGTCTTCTACGCCAACAACTTTAATCATAGCTACAAAATAATACTTGAAATTGTTTCTGTAAAGAGTATGGGGACAAAAGTGTTGAGAAATATATTAAATGTTGAAATGTTTGATTGTATAACATTAATGAAGCTTCCCTTGCATTAGAAATATTATAATTCTTGTGGTTAACTCTATTATTCATTAGTATTTTATCTAAATTGTGTCCATGCAGGGTTTGACATTTACTTTTTTGAGCACTAGACCAGTCGGGCTACTTCAAATGATTTTTACTAGACCTGACTTTATATCCACTAACCCTGACCAACTTTCCAGAAAAAAACCCTGATAGTTTCTCCATGTTTAAATACTTCAACGTTAAGTTTGAACCAAAACGTATTGTCTCAAAATATCTTATTAGTCTCGTCATTCAATTTGATTTTCAAACACGTTTTCTGTTTCTTTAAATTTTACCTAACACGGATATTCTTTAATCTATTTAGTATAAAATGACCTCATCTGGCTTTTTATTTCATTTACATTTCATAAGCCCTGCTTTGTTTCTTCTTAACCTTTTCTTTTTTCTCCTGGGACGTCTTTCCTTGAGGACGAGAAGTCGTATTAAAATATAGAGACATTCCCGCACACTATGTCAACACCGATAAATAGTCGTTTACGATGTAATTTATTAAGGGCTATTCCAGAAATAAATACATGGGGGGGTTGGGAGGCACCTTTTGTATATACCAAGTACCCATAAAAAAAAAAATAAAAAATTACCCCATGACCCATCAAATTAATAAACTCATTTTACAATGACCCATCTAATAAAAAAAAAAACTAACCAGACCCACCACAAAAATATTTTTAAAAATGAAAACGGTACAAATCTCGCGAGGTTTTCGGGACAAACATTCTAGTCAATGACGCGGTAATGCCTGTGCGACATTGCATCACAGTAGTTCTGAAGAAACGATGTCACATCAACAATCAAAGGCATCTATGGCGGAAATGTTGGAAAGATTGGGAGTCCAAACGATGCTATTATCATGAAATGGGTATGGATATGTTTTTCCACGAATCGTTCGTCTTCTAATGGAGCCCGCGCCCGGAGGCCTCTATATCACCATCACAACGACTGATAATTATAACGCATCGGTACCCTCGTATAAATCAACTAAGGTTTGCCTATTTTTATTAGAAAACGGAATACCGATTGGTTTCAAAATATTCCCAAAATCGATGCACTGTAAACTGTAATAATCTACAGAACAGAGTTCGCCGTCATCACGTCCAAAGGGACCCTATTAAACGCACCTCTAATTTGAAGAGTGCCGTAATGGAAAGTTATGCGCTGCAAAGAGCGACAACTCGAATAGTTCTATGTTACTTTCGATTTCGAAAGCACGTTTTCAATTTTCCCTCCTAACGTTTTGTAACCAACACGACAAGAGCGACAATAAAAATATTCTGAAAACTCAACACCCACGTAGCACAAAATAAAACAATAGAAACTACCCACTACCCATAATAAATATTTTATTAACAATCCCACCACGGACCAATTAAAATATGAAAAAATACGACCACCCCCACAAAAAAATATCATTTGCCGCCCGACCCCCCCATTTGATCATTTCTGGAACAGCCCTAACTTGATAAACACTTTATTATAGTCAATTCAAATAAACTGTTTAAAATTAACATCGAGTAGATGTCGTAAAACATCACTACCGACCGCGACTTATTTATTAGAACTAAAAATAGAGATTATTCCATCACACGGTTCAAGATTGCTTGCAAATTCTTTACAATTATTTTCTTTTTAGTTAAGAATAAAATATCTTACTGTTTAAAGTAAAGTTCCTTGTTTATTTTTAACACAACCAGTCGGACTAGTAAATCGACATTTAACCCGACCGGACCTATCATTTAGTAGACTCGGTCGGTTGGACGTGCCTTAGTGTCAAACCCTGCCATGTGATTACATTTGAAATTCTTTCTTGTGTTTTGTACAACATTGCTTTGATTAGGGTAAATTAGTAAATGATCCAAGTAGGTCGGAGTATGTTGGGGATAAAATTGTTCTAATTACCTCAATTGGAGGTAAAGCGGACTGATCAGATGAAGAAAAGTCGTCCCCAAATATTTCGCTATTTAATCAACTGTCAAGATAGTTGTTTCTAGTGTTAGAAACTTGGTACAATTTTATTTTTCAAGAATTTTGTCCCCCTACTGTAGATAAATGGATCTGTTAATAGTGGTATTGAAAAGTTTGTGTTCATATGTACTGATGACATTTTTTTTTTCTCAGATTCCACTGCCAACCAGTCCACCTTGGTTTGCCCTTTTCAATGTCGATGAGAACCACATTCAGGAAATCTGTCTCACCATCTTGAAGCTTTATGCCAGACCAAGAGTAAGTCCAAATTACTTGGTTTGATGTATTGAAACAATTTCAGTGTATATTGTATTAGATTAGAAGAGTTGCACATACACCGAGGAAATAAATTTTGATAGTTCTCTGTCACTGATTATGAGATGCATCATGGGTTTCATTTTATTTCCAGCCAAATCATGAAAAATTGGAGGCTAAAGTGAATGAATTAAAGAAAGCACAGATGGAAGCCAAAAATCGAGCTAAAGGTCTGTCATCGGATCATGGTACACCGAAAGATGCCTCAAGACCCTGTTAGTCATCAGTTTTTCCCACTCATTGTTTCTGCTGAATATTTGATTAGGAAGTATGAATAAAATGATCATTGTATTTTACAGGTTCTCCGAAAAATGTGAGTCCCAATCCAGCATTATTACATGCCTTAAAACGCATCAAGGCTGAGGAGGATAAACACTCAGAGAATGGGTCTATGTAAGTCGAGTTTGGATGAAACTTGGTATTATATATTATCATACAGAAGTTCTAGAACATGCATGTGTAAGAAAACACATTACTCACTGAATTACAATGTAGGAGTTTGGGATATTCGATAGGTAATGAATGTGGTTTTTCTTATTACAGAAGGAACAACATCAAAAAATCAAGGTCAAGAAGTAGGGGCAGGTAGGCAACTTAAACTTGTCTGGTATTAAGAATGCGTACAATTTAATTTCAGATGTCATTGACAAAACATTTATTGTTGTTTGGCATTATTGGGTACAATGACAGTAAAGATGTCCTATATGAAATTCCTTCGCTTGAGTACAATTCAGTTTTCCTGTTGATGCAGGTGTTGTGAATTGCACCAGAATTGTTTTCCTTTAAATTCATTAGTTCAATGATGTACATGTGTAACTATGGTTGGTATAGAACAGATAACGCCTATAGATAAACAGCTTCATTGATTATGAAAATGTGAACTGTTCAGGTTTAAAATACATGAATGAATGATTACTGTGATATCCCACAGGTCCTCATCGAGTAGGAGTGACAGCAAAAGCCCTAGAAGAAACAGAAGGCATAGCAGATCTAGGTCTCCGCCATCAAAGAAACACAAAAAAGACAAGTACATCAGTTCTCATGATCGTGATCGTTATGTGTCAGCAAAGGAGCATAAACATTCCCATAAACGGAAGAAGCAGTCGCGTTCCAGGAGTATAAGTCGTTCCCCAAGTAGATCTCCAGACCGGTACAAGTCTGTCAGCAGGAAAAAATACTACAAAGAAAAGGACCATTATTATTCCCCAGAAAGACATTCCGCAAAACGCAGGAGAAATGGACATTCTAGTCCAGGAAGGGACCGCTATGATAAATACAGGAGATGAATAGAATAGAACGGGAATTCAAAGGGCATTGAACTGTTTTTGCAATATTGATCCTCCTCCTCAAGTGCGTTATTTTATTTTCAGCAAGTGCATATTTATGTTCTCGATGCATGTTATGCATTGAATATATGAATTTTGATTGTATGTGTATGCATGAGCAATTGGATGTTTGTTTAATGATGGAAGCGTACCGGTAACGTGCATAAATCTGTGATAAATGTGTGTGTATTGATGAAAAATTTGGTCATGAAATGCTGTACGTTTTTTAACTTTGCAGGGATTTTGCAGAATCATGTTTTGTACTATTAAAGGAGATCTGACATTTTGTATTACAACATTGATAGCAGATGCTATTATGAATTAATAAACAGTCGTTTCAGTAATGTTTATTATTTATAAGGTGTTGAAAGTACATTATTTTTAAAGATTTAACTGGTTCCGTAAAATATGTTGTATTTATGGTAGGGTGGGGCCAAACTTGGTATATAGTGTATATGTTAAATAATATCTTCTTTAATGCTGCTGATACCAAACTGAAACTTAGTACATGTAGATATGTAGTCCTTTACCAAAATTGTAAATTTTGTGATCCTAGTGGGTAAGGGTTGGTTCCTGGGGGAGTTGGCACTAAAAGGAGTATAGTATGTAATTTAAACTTCGTCACCAAAAACACCCAGTAAATTCCTATAGAACTTTATTAATGATCGGTGCACCATTTAGAACATGTCACTTGGGTACACCCTGAACACTGGTGCATGTAGTCTTCTGACGGGCCTCGGTCAGCACAGCAACTGGTTGTTGGTGATGAATAGTTATCAGTTCAACAGTTAGGCTATATGAACTAATGGAATAGCGCGTTTGGCGCCCATTCTAGGACTTGTGCCACAGAATATGCTTTCGCGGTTGATTACGATGACAATATTGGTACGATGTCGAATAGACCCCAGTAATGTCACGGGTAGTAACAAGTTCATGTTACAGTTGTTTCAACCGTCTTGTTTAAGTCGGCATTTTGCAAATTATATGGTTATAATCTAGTTTGCTAATACAACCTTATCACTGGATTAAATGCTGTCTGGCGTGTTTCATACCAATTGTAAGGCCGTTCTTGGCACACTGATTTTGACTACGGATTACTCCGTTTACCTGATGAAGATTTAAGGCTCGCGACGGGTGTGACCGGTCGACAGAGGAAGCTAACTCCTTGGCACCTGATATATCCAGGGGTCCGTGTTTGCGCAACTCCCTATTTTTTTATTCCTTATAAGAGTTATATGAGATTGATCACTGTTCCATGTATCTTCTTCTTTCATATATATCAACCAATCTGAAGTTTAATTAATTTTCTTATCTCATCATACATCTCGTCATCCACCATCGCGATCCACCCGCAAACGTCAACAGCTATTAAACGACTGAGATTAGATTTTAGATCACCTAAGTATTTTTAAGTTCCTATATCTTTTCATTTTTTTATTATTTTTTTTTTTTTTATATTTTTGTGTGTGCACATACCGGTACATCAGATATGTACATTAAAGATGTTCGCACCTGAGATTTGGAGAAATGTCATTTTTTGGGAAGTGTATTTTTGATTTCTACATTGAAGGAGAATTAGGAAATTAAAAAGAAAAAACGGGTCACAACGCGCTTGTTATTGAGCTACAATGTTCTAAACATGACCTTATTGCACTTATAATATTTATTATACCCCCCCCCCCCCCCAACAAGTTGGGGGGGGGGGGGGTTATACTGGAATCAGGTTGTCCGTCTGTCCGTCCGTCCGTCTGTAGACGCAATGGTTTCCGGGCTCTAAAGCATTATCCTTTCCACCTACCGTCACCATATCATATATATGGACTGCCCATGGGGTGAAGATTTTGGGGTCAAAAGGTCAAAGGTCAAGCGCACTGGACATCGAAGTAGCAATATGGTTCGGTTTGTCATGCCATTTGTTTTTTACACTCAGAAAAGAGGTAGTTTATACCTATTACCAACACCCTTTGGGAGATTGGGGTAAGCGGGGGGTATTCTTAGTGAGCATTGCTCACAGTACCTCTTGTTCAATTAAACTTAATTGATTTGTCTGTTGGTGAACACAACATTAGCAACACAAATCAATCATTACATAAAATAGATACATAATCATGTCCTCTTACAGTTACAGATAAAAAAAAAAAGTTGAATATTAGTATTGGAAATAAATGATGACCTTTTTGCGCTTGATATACGGGGGGAAAAAATCATGATATCAAATTTGAGAGTTTAAAATTAATTTCATTTTCTAAAATTCCACATAATTTTCCAGGTCTTGTCTTAAAATTTGAAATGGAACTTTAAAAAATGGGGGTTGGAGACCAAATTTTTAAATTATTGGCGAAAATACTGAATTTTTTATCAAAATTTCAAGTAAGTTTTATAATTCAATTATTTATTGATTCACCATTTGAAGAATGTTGGCATACAATCATGTTACACAATATGAGATATATAATGACAATAAACTAATTACTAACAGTTCATTTACATATATGTAAATACAAGTATATATTTGATATGTACCTGTGATATTAGACTATGTATGCAATTTAGTATTGCATAATACATAAATTAAATGTTATAGCACTCATTTTTTTGGTGCGCAATTCAAAACATTCATGTAAAAATTCACAAAACCTTGTAGCATGAACTACATTGACAGGGTTGCATAGTACTTTACAATGGTTTTCCTTTGATATATCATCTCTGAATTGTAGATGTTCAAAGGGTAATATTTCTTTCTTATATCTTTACACATGAAGCAGTCATATAAAAAATGTAACTCATCTTCAACGGTAGTTTTACAAAACTGACAAAAACGACATTCTTTTGGAATACATGGTTTTGAATATCTACCAGTTTCAATTTCTAAAGGGTGGGCAGATATTCTTAGTTTTGTTAATCTAGAACGGACTACTTTAGCAATTGGAAATTTCAAATAGTCTTATAAGAATCGGAAACAAATTAAAAGATTACAACATTTGAACTAGTTCCAAGTCTTAACTACTTGTGTCATAAATTAGAAAACTGAAATACACGTATAGGAGTATAAAAATAGAAGATATATTGGATGAAACGGAAACTGTAATATCACGCAGATTTAGAACGTTTTGATTAATCAATCCTTCCGCCACAAAATATAGTCCCTGCAAAACCCTTTCAAAATTTGAATTGACACAATTTTTTTTTCAACTTGATAGTGTTCAGTAATAGATGTGTAATGTGTTTGCACCAATGGGATTGAACCAGTAGATACTTAGTTGTAGCATCCTGCGCAGTTGTGCTCAAAAACCCAGGAGCTAACTTCCTTAATTAATATATATATTATATCCAGGGGAAAAAAGAAACAAAGCATAAGCTGAAGGTATGTGGAATTTGAGAGGGGGGGGGGGGTCGGTTAAGAAAACAACAGGTTCCAACGATTCCGTTGGGCATCAAACTTTTCCTTTTTATTATTTTTATACGAAATAAATACTTTTTACAAATAAATATTTGTGTTTCATAAACAAAATTCATTTGTGATATTGCAGCACACACACTCAAGGACTTCTCAGCGGTGCATCATGCTGTGTACACATAGTATTCAAACCATAAGATAATAGTGTTTTGTATCATACTATTATTTTCAGTAAAACCAAAAATAAAAGATTTTTTTTTTTTGTAATTTAGCTGTCTGTAAGTCAGTCTTACCTTCCAGAAAATGCTCAAATTCTTCTAGAAAACAAATGTAAAAAAAAAAAAAAAAAAAAAAAAAAAAAAAAAAATTGTTTCCTCTTTAGAAAGACAATGATTGCAGTACTTGGAGTCAATTTTTTTTAAAAATTTTGAATAAAATAGAATGTGTAGCTAAGATTCGATTTATAATTCTGTATTGAAACCATACATAAAATTGCTATCTTTTGTCACTCTTCGAAGGGTATTTTATGAATTATTTTCCATTTTTTAGTGTTAACTTCTAATAGCTCACTCCATTTTGTTTTGCCTGATGTGATTGAGGTATTTTGCATAATTTATTTATAATTTCGTAAAAAAAAAAAAAAAAAAAGTTTTGATTTGTTGCATTTCAACACTATATATCTTTGACATAATCGATGGATTTGTGAGCTTTTTGATAGTTTTGCCACATCCATAATTTTTCACCCAAACATCTTCATTGATTATATCATCAAGTTGTCTTATGCGGCTGTCAAACATTAATTTTGTTTATTATAAAATGATTTTATGATTTTCCACCAATATGAATATGTGGGTTATAGAATAGAGGTGCATCAGCGGCAACATCAGACTTTTTACTAAGGTTATGCAATGTAAGCCATGATTTAAATACATCTATCCAAAATTTATTTTTCAGTGTTTTCAAGAATATGGTAATGTATTGAATTCCACAGTTTATTAATTTGCTGAAGTCCAACTTTGGAATAAAATATTCCATCCTTCCATTTAAAAACATGAGATATTTTTTATCCAGAATAATTTCATAGATGCTATAAATGGCATTAGGTTTACCATTTTTAATCCCCCCATCTTTATATTTTTTAACAATGTCCTCCTTTTTGACCCTATGTGTTTTAATACTATTCCATATAAACAAGAAAAACATCTTTTCTAATTCCTTAAGGTAGAGTTCAGAATGATTTGGGGTTGGCATCAAAATATGGTTTAGTAATGGTAACATGTAGAAAAAAAGATATCGCAATTGGCTACTGATACCTTACTTATCCTTGATGCGTGATGGCAGTGGGGAATCGCTCGCAGAAACTTTTAAAACTTTAGAATATTTTTCAGAAATATCTGGACTATGTACATATCAATTATGAAAAAATTCATGTAATATGGTTAGGTCCCAAAAAGTATAGTGATGAAACGTTGCTGCCAAATTATAGGCTTAGGTGGGGTACCATGCACCAGATTTACGTTGTTAGGAATACATTTTGACATTGAATTAAATAAGATACCACAATAAAGCTATGAACCAAAATTAGTACAGATTAAATCTAAAATCAAACAATGGGAGAAAAGGTTTTTAACTTCCAAAGGGAAAATTACATATCTTTTCAAATATGGTATGAAGCATCTTTGGGACATAAATTGTACATTTCAGGATCACTGCACCCCCGGATACTTAGGGACGGGACCAAAAAAAAAAATGCCAAAAATTGACCATTTTCAAAAATGTTCTCTACACCCACACGTGTAAAAGATAAAATAAATGAATAGTGAAGAGCAGGAATGCCTCTACCAAAATTGTAATTTTCATGGTCCCTGGGGTAGAGGTTCAGACTCCAAACTTAGCATATTCTGGTAGTATTTATGTATAAAGCATTTTTAAATACGGGCCCATTGGCTCATCTGAGTCGCCTTGGTCCATATTTAAAGATTTTCCCCATGATTTTTACAAACTTGAAACTGCACTGTGTCAGGAAGCTTTTATGTAAATGTAAACTTTGCTGGCTCAGTGGCTCTTGAGAAGAAGATTTTTAAAGATATTCCCTATACCTTTGTATGTAAAACTTGATCCTATTGTGGTCCCACCCTACCCTCGGGGACGTGATGTTAATAAACCTGAATCTGCACTATATCAGGAAGCTTTCCTGTAAATGTAAACTTCTTTGGCCCAAATTTTCCCTATATATTCGTATGTAAAACTTTGATCCCCTATTGTGGCCCCACCCTATCCCCGGAGGCCATGCTTTTAACAAACTTGAATCCGAACCATGACAGGAAGTTTTCATGTAGATGTAAACTTCTCTGACCCAATGGTTCTTGAGAAGAAGATTTTTAAAGATTTTCCATATATGGTTGCATGTAAAACTTTGATCCCCTTTTATGGCCCCAACCTACCTACCCCCGGGGGTCATGGTTTTAACAAAACTGAATCTGCACTCTGTCTCTGTCAAAAAGCTTTTATGTAAATTTCAGCTCTTCTGGCCCAGTGGCTCCTGAGAAGATTTTTAAATGACCCTACCCTATTTTTGCGATTATCTCCCTTTGAAGGGAGTATGATCCTTCATTTGAACATACTTGAAAGCCCTTCACCTAAGGATGCTTTTTGCCAAGTTTCGTTGATATTGGCCAAGTGGTTCTGAAGAAGAAGTCGAAAATGTGAAAAGTTTACAGACAGACGGACAACAAACATTGGGTGATCAGAAAAGTTCACTTGAGCTTTCAGCTCAGGTGAGGTAAAACATCTTCTTTAATGTTATTGATACTAAACTGATTTCAAGTAAATACCAAGGTAGATATTTATAATGACTGAGCAGATAACCCTTTACCAAACTTTCAAAGTCCATGATCTTAGGGATCGGGGTTTTGGTATTAGAGTGGGGTCAATATATATATATATATGTGTGTGTGTGTGTGTGTGAATATATGCTATCTGAAATACATCTGTGTGCAGCATTGCAATGCTATATCAAGAACTGGTTCAATGTGAACTTTAAATCCTATACTGGATAGTGTACATATAATACATGATCGATCACTTCAAGTACAAGTTTCTAAAGCACAGGACGACAATGAAAGTCGAAATATCACAGAGGCCATGTTGGATTTTAGAGGTGAGGCAAAATATAGGCCTAAACACATTGTAGTGTCACTAAATTGTTATAAATATACTAGCTATCTGTTTTAATGATCAGTGACTTTAACAAGATAAGTTGGCTTATACTGATCATGAAAATGTCTTGAATTTTAAAAGTAGCCTAATCGTCTTTTTCAAATCAAAGGTTTTTGATTCGTTACCTTAACATAAGTTATCAATCAAAACATAGGTTTGGGACAGAGGATGACACAATAGGCGAAAATTAATCAGCCAATGAGATTATTTCTGGGATTGAGAATTATTCCAAATATTAAAACAATGGAGAAGCAGTCAAAAGTCACAAAGTTAAGCATAAACCACAGGCACTCGACGTTTTAAATATCCATGATAAAAAAAATTGTCTTCCTGTAAACATAATATACAGGAAGACAATTTTTTATGATAGATATTTAAAACGTTGAGTGTCTGTGGTGTCTCTATTTAACAATCAACGTGCGATTGTTTATGTCTACGTACAGACACTGGTAAGTAGTCTAGAATGTATTTTACTAATCCATCATATCATATACTCTTACAATTGCTCAGTTTTTGTTAAAATGTCACTACATTGATATTCTAGCACAAGAAAAACTCTACACATAAATTAATATTTCTTGGGTTTAGCCAATTTTTTAAAAAGAATCTTTATTTTCCCTAATCGGAGCTCCGTGCCATTTGAATACTAGTCTGGCGCATGCCTGACCCAATTTCCGCTACGTTAATGTATCGTAGCAGAAATTGGGTCAGGCATGCGACAGACTAGCTGATGCTATGCCATGCGTGTTTAGTTTCGTTTTCGACTGATTCTAAAAGCCGTTGTCTGATTGGCTCCACGCTACAGGCTGCAACACCAATCATATGCTCCCTCTCGAGTCCATATTTTGAATGGTGACTGATGTCAAGGGTTAGTGCGAGGTAACGAATCAATTATGACCCTTGACCTGTGAAGATGAGAAGTTATAAAAGATACCTAATTTTAGAGCTGACGTAATTATAATTGACTAAAGCGTACATTGTTTGTTTAAACTGGTTACATGTACCATATCTATTAAAGTTCACATCTGCATCCTATGATAATTTTTATTAACACTAAAATGAAAGGTTCTTTTATTTTTTATTTATTTTTATTTTTTTTTACAGTAAACTAATGTCATCCCGACATCAGAAATGCTTCAACCCCGGCGCAGTGTCCTGGACATCCTACTGTGTGACTCCTATAAAACTGCCCCCCCCCCCCCTTCCGAGAGTCTCTGCGAACTTTGCAATATAAATCTCTGTACTAACTGTGCAGGAAAACACCTGGAGGATTCATCTAGAAAACACCAAGTCATATTGTTCATAAAAAGTTCTGCTCCTAACTACCCAAAATGTCCGAAACAAGTCAAATCATTGAGTCAGCAGAAGCTATATCGTCTCCTCCAGTCAAACCAATGAAGTCAGCAGAAGCTGTATCGTCTCCTCCAGTCAAAACAGTGAAGTTACCAGAAGCTGTAACGTCTCCTCCAGTCAAAACAGTGAAGTCACCAGAAGCTGTAACGTCTCCTCCAGTCAAAACAGTGAAGTTACCAGAAGCTGTAACGTCTCCTCCAGTCAAAACAGTGAAGTCACCAGAAGCTGTAACGTCTCCTCCAGTCAAAACAATGAAGTCACCAGAAGCTGTATTGTCTCCTCCAGTCAAAACACTGCTTGATGAACCGCGACTCACCGCCACCATAGACACTGAATATCACAGACTTTACACTGTTAGCTGTGTCAATGAAGAACAAGTCTGGACAAGTGGGTATGGTAATATGAAGCTCCTCAACCTCCGAGGTAAACTATTGACATCAATACAAACCGAATACATGTATAGTATCGTACCAGTGGACATAGCAGTGACACGAGACGGAGATCTTGTTTATACTAACAATGTCTATAATACTGTAAACCTAGTAAAGAATAAAGAGATACAGACAGTGATCACACTACAGGGGTGGACACCTCAATACGTCAGCAGTACCTCCTCTAATGGTCTCCTGGTTACCATGTACTGTGATGATGGAGAAGAATCCAAAGTTGTGCGTTACTCTGGCTCCACAGAGACACAAACCATTCAGTTTGATGATCAGGGTCGTCCTCTCTATTCATCTGGTAATGGCGATAAATATATCAGTGAGAACAGGAACCTGGATATCTGTGTGGCTGACTATGACGCTAAAGCAGTCATAAAGGTGGTCAATCAGTCAGGAAAACTCCGATTCAGATACACTGGTCATCCCTCTAATACGGAGAAACCATTTAATGCACATGGCATCAATACAGACAGCCAGAGTCACATCCTGACGTCAGACAGTATCAACCACCGTATCCACATCCTAGATCAGGACGGACAGTTCCTCCGTTACATTCAGAACTGTAATTTAGACGAACCATGGGGTATAAGTGTGGACATCAGGGACAACCTCTTTGTGGCTGAGTGTTACACTGCTAAAGTGAAGAAAATCCAATATCTATAAACACAGTGTTAACTACACATCTCAACACTGTTAATTACATCTTTCAACAGTGTTAATTACAGCTCTGTGTGGATTACTGTGTTTTAAAATTACATCTACAAAAAAAAAACACCCCAAACACAAAACGTTAATTACATTCCTAAACACTGTGTATATAACAGCCGCATGTATTTAAACTGTGTATTGACACTGTACATGTGTGGTTTCTTTGTGTCTGATTGAATATTCTTTAAGTTAGTTATGTCTTCTATTGTTTTATTATTTTGAATTTTACATATAATAAACATTACTCTGTTTGTATATTATCTTTTAGTTTCAATGTACATGTATATACTATTACATAGATCAACATTAAAAGAACAGTCTTACATTAAAACCGAGGACTTAGTTTTTGTAGTTCAGTAAAAGTTAGATGCCTCAACGTCCATTCTTCATCGTAAATCTCCAGACTCGGGGTCACGATCTTCTGTTCATCGTCAATAACATCACAACTTGAATCTAAATATTCCTACAAACTCAACAGAGTCAACACAGACAAATAAAAATCATACCAAACTGAGTTCTCAAGAATTGTCTTCATTTCAGAATTTATTCATCCTAGGCATTTTACAATTTATTTCGGAAACGTACTGGAAAATCTAGCTCTGAACTACAATTGCCTGCGTTTTATAATCATTTTAAAAACTTGTCATCACTGTCTTCCTCTAATGTTCATATGAATTCACCTCAACCTTCTGATTATCAGGCATACCCTGAACTTAGTACTCCGATCACAAAAGAAGTTTCAAACATTATACGCACTCTGAAAAGAGAAAAGTCACCTGGAAATGATAACATCTTATAATTTTTAATGATGAATTAGTGGAATATCATGTTAAATCATTCAATGTTATATTTTCCTCAGGTTGTTTTCCCTTGTCATGGTCCGAAGGGGTAATCGTCCCTGTATTTAAAAAGGGAGATATACATAACTGTGATAATTATAGAGGTATTACTCTAGATATCATATCAGATCCTCAATTTGGTTTTAGAAAGGGTTATAGTACCACGGATGCAATATTTGTAATACATTCTCTAATAAACAGACATATATTGAAAGGTAAGAAATCATACTGTTGTTTCGTAGTCTACCAAAAGGCGTTCGATTCAGTAAATAGAAACATGTTGTTTTATAAACTGTCTCAATGTGGTATAGACTGTAAAATTAATGAATATCATTCGTTCGTTGTATGCAAATGTGAAGTCATGTGTAAAATATAAATTTCAATAGTAAGAATATTTTTCCTGTAATTATGGTTTAATGCAAGGAGAATTAATTGTCACCAATTCTATTTTCTCTATACGTGAATGATTTTGAAATGGAATTTATTAACACCTTATGTGTTCCAAAAGATGTCAGTGATATTGCTTTATTTCTCATAATGTATGCTGATGATACTGTACTTTTTTCAGATACAGTAGATGGTTTACAGAATATGTTGAATACTTTATTTACTTACATCTCGAAATGGAAACTTAATGTCAATACTAATAAAACAAATATTGTTGTTTTTAGAAAAGGTGGTAAAATGAAAAACTGTTATACATGGTGTTATGATAACGTACCTTTAGATGTGGTAGATCATTTTAACTACTTAGGAGTCACATTTAACGTCAATGGTAAATTTAACGTCAATGGTAAATTCAATAAAGCACAAAGTATTTCAGCTATGCAATGTAAAAAGAGTATGAGTATTCTGTTATCTACAATGAAGTCCTTGCACTTAAATGTCTCTACCAAGTTAAAATTATTCGACACATATGTGAGTAGTATTGCGAACTATAGTTGTAAAGTGTGGGGTTGTGTCCCTGCAAAAGAATTAGAAAGTGTACATTTGAATTTTTGTAAGAAAGTCCTAGGTGTTCAAAAATCTACAGCTTCGATGATGATTTATTCAGAATTAGGTAGATTTCCATTAGAGTTCGAGAGAAAATTTAGAACGGTAAAATATTTTTTCTAGCTAAGAAAACTGATAACTGTGTTTTAAGTAATATATATTCTGAAATGTTTAAACAATATCTTTTGAACCAAACACCAAGTGTTGGTTATCTACTGTAAGGGGTATGCTGTTTTCTGCTGGACTAGGGCATGTATGGTACGAAAATACTGTTAATGAAACTCTTGTGTTATTACAAGTACGGCAAAGGTTGAAGGATATATTTATACAAAATATGATTAGTTTTAATGATACCGAGATACAGGCGATTTAATAAAACCAATTATATATATGATAAAATCATTGTCATGAAAAAGCAGAAAAAGAAGGATGTTCTTGTGTTTTTTTTAACAGTACATGTACGTATAGAATTCAAAAATGTCATACGAGAGGCTAACATATTCAAATGTTTATATCACAACCCTATGGCAGCATTTCAGGAGGACAGGGTCCCTCCTTGTAGTGGGAACCTCTTACAAATTACCTGCATACAAAAAGTTTATTACAATTACAATAATATTTCATTATAGTTGTTTGTGATCAATTCAAACTTTTCAAAAACTCGTGGACATGGAGCATAAATTATAAATATGCATATACAACTCTTTTTAAAAAGTTTCACAGAAGAAAATAAATAGCATTTATTTGATACACTCACATATGCACACGCACGCATGCAGATACTAAATCATTATAATGAAATAACTCACTCGTTATAGCGAGATAACTCACTCCTTATAATAAAATAATTCACTCGTTACAACGAGATACTAACTCGTAATATTTAACGAGATAACTAATTCGTTATAACGAGATAATTAACTACCTTGTTATAACGATAGAATTCGTTATAACGAGATACTACATTTGTAATTTGTTATTACCAGATATCTAACTCGTTATAACGAGTTAGATTTTTTAAAATGAGCCAAGTCGGCTTTCGTACTTTCAGCCAAATTGCACGTGTCATCAAATTTTAACAGCCAATTGTTACACAGCACGACGTCGGGTAGGTATAAAAGGACTGAGCGGGTGAGTGCGTGTACTTCTAGGCGACAGGTATCATTGACATCAAATTGCAGGAGGAAAGCATGGAGTTTTTGAAAGTCCTCGTGGTCGTGTTGGTAGTTTTGCACGGTAAGACATTTTGTTTTGACTTTTCCATTGTGAATAATAATGAGATTTGAAATGTATCGACAAGTATTTCTGAACTCTAGTGAAAGAAATTATACCATTCCAACACGCACAGAATGGAGTGAACATATGCTAGTCTTCTTTGAATAATATATAGATTTGTGTTCACTACAACTGTCATATATTTTCACACAGGTTCGCTATCAAGGCCAGCGAGTTCTGAGGATGAACTACTTGTCATCGTCGGAAAACTAGAGAGACTCGCAGCAAGCTTAAGACAGTATGTAGTTGATGGAAGTAGGCCTGAGTATTCCATGAGGGGTATCGGACCACTGAGCGGGTCTAGGCCAGAATTTCATATCCCCGGTACCAGACCACTCGGACCTTGGGGGCTCGATAATGATGCACTTGACCACTCCTCTCCAAACAAATGGCTATACAAAGTGATTGAAAAGCTTCTGAAACCATATTTCCGCAGTTTCCCAAGAGGACCATATAAATGTAAGTACCGGTATATAGTTTTTGAAAAGCAAAGGTTCGCATTTAATGCTTTCAGATTTGGGTTCGTTAACTTGCATTTCAAAATTTCATTGACATCCCTTTAATTTTCAGTGGAGATGCCGTTAACACCACGTAATGTTGTTACAATGCTGAATGTGTGGTATAACGACGCTGACCAAATGATGCTCAAAGAACAGAGTTTTGTTAACGTTGCCAGAGAGCTCTTGGACGCCCATTTCCAGTGTGCAACGACAAGAGTCAACCAAATAGTTTTCTGTGAGTATAGCTATAGAGAATTGATATTTGACTTAAAACCGAAATATACTCTTAAATTTTAGTAGCTGTAATTTGATAAGTGCACGAGAATATCGCGCTGTATGGGAAGTGTTCCCAACCTGTTAGAGACGAAAAATATTGCGCAACATTATGATTTTGACAATTGCATTTGAGAAAACATTAACAAGTTAATTTTGGTCCATTTATGAATATTGGATGCAAGCATTTCATGCTTTGGAAATTTCTCGGCCAGGCGTTTTCTTTTTAGTGGTAAATCGGTCTACAATATGACAAACCGTAGCATTTTCAAACTGTACACATGAATGAAAAGCAGTGGTTAATCTTGGACTTAAAAGGGTTACAAAAATAGAACTTATTTCTCAACCTTATTAAAAGTTTGGAATATAAAATTTTATTGCATATTTAATTTCAATTATATTATTGACCTTTAATGAAATTTCATACACATTTTTTTGGGGGGGGGGGTGCAATCTTTGTCCTCTTGCTTTACAGTCTATATTGTCACAAAAACGGTTCTATACGGACTTTCATATACATGGAACTTTTCCTTATCCCAGATGTTTTCAAGGACCAAGTACGTACAATGGCCGATGATTGGAAAATTAACACTGGCGTGAGGAAAGTCTTAGAGAACTGGATATCGGACAAGGCCGTTGTGGACGACGTCACCCAGAAAATCGTTATGGCAGCGCACGGGGACATTATGGAACATATTGAATATTTCCAACTCCATGGTATATGTAAATCTTTGCTAATAAGATACTGTATAGATATATTTTGGTAAGCGTAATTGTCCTATTTATATTACAATGTTTTAAGATATCGTGGAATTCCTCGCAAAAATGAAAATGCTCATGTGGAAAGCTGAGCAGGATAACTGGACACCAGTCATGTTCGATGAGAAACTGAATCAACTTTTGACGGACAATGGCTTCGTCTTCCAATGTCCGAGTGTGCATGATCTATGGAAATCTCGAAAAAACATTGTTAGCCGTTTTGAACCGAGGTAACGCTGAAAGTTTACAACTAACAGTTTTCGTCCTATTACAATTCTATATTAGTAGATATCCGATTGACTAGTAAAAACAGCTTCCTTTATGAATCTGACAGCTGGGAAATTGTTTCAAAACTTAACTGAAAATGGCTTATATTTAAAACAGGTTGTCCGAAATCAAACCCTTCGCCGAGACGGAAGCTTGGCTAAAGAAAATCCTACCCACATACATCACTACAGATCCCACCCCCGCCATTACTGCCATCCTCCAGGTGTACGCGGACTACGCCAAGTCGGTCATGTTACACTTCGAACAAGTGGAGAAGCACGTGACCAGCGGAAAGACGACCGACATCACGAATTTTATATCCCAGTTTCTTAGTAAGGATTTAGATAGCATTGAATATATATATTGCACATGTACTGAGTTTACAATCATTCACGAACTTTAGCAGTTTGATTTTAAGGATATATGGAATTTAATGATTATGCATACAATTGCAGCACCACATCAACTCCAGTATTTGCAGTCCATCTTTGAATTCCTCAATTCAGGGGATAATCGCGACATCATGGGAATGGAACAAATGAGGAACGAAAATACCGGTAACGGACGTTCAACGTATACATGCAGCGAATTCAACGGGGAATGTAGATGAAACAGACGCCTGGACTGTATGACGTATCGACATGTGATGTCCAAACCATGTGAAAAGGGCTAATCCTTGCAGAAATCATTGACCCTTTTGTAGTGCTTTCAAAACCCTCTTTTGAACAATAAAATATCATACCAAACATGTGTTATTACTGAGCAAGAGTTTCTAGGCGAAGAAATCTTCAATGAAATATTAAGTTTCTTAATTTGCAAGGTTGGATAAATATGTAGTAAAACTTTATATTGTAATTGCATTGTATTGAATACATGTATTCTAGTAACCGCTTCTAACGGATGGTGCAGATGTTTATATGACCTTTTCTACTTAGTAAAGAATATTTAAAATGCAAGAATATCTACTTCTGCGTCCATTATAGGCAAATTATGTTTTGGTGCCAACAATCCTTTAAAGCTGAAATACGTACACATTTCTCGGCTTATCCGCCATATTTTGCACCTGAGTGATTCTCTGGCTGGACTACATCTCCGATAGTAATGCATATGGAATGAAAATTAAAACGTTTTAAAACATACATTGCTCAGAATTGCAAAAGATTGTATATTGGTAAAACGTGAAAATTTAGATAATTTTGACCAAAATGCGAAAAAAAACTTTGGTATTTGCAATTTATAGAAATCTGTAAATAAGAGTTGGGCAAAAGTATAGGTTGTATTGGCAAACGAGATCATTATAAGGACCATATAGAATTTGCGAATTGTTTAACTAGAATGTTTGAAACCCCTGTACGTAACATTACTTTGTTTGCCAGTAGCTTGCCTCGATTTAAAAACTTTATCATACGCAGAACAAGCTCTTGGGTATCGAATAGGTTGAGATATATATAAACGCCGTATGCAGGTGATGATCATAGCCGTTTCACAAAACTATCATATCTTAAGATAATCTTAAGATATCAATGTCCCCTTCAAAGGGGGGATAATCACAAAAATGCAAAAATAGTGTGGGGTCATTTAAAAATCTTCTCAAGAACCACTGGACCAGAAGAGTTGAAATTTATGACAGCTTCCTGATTCAAGTTTGTTAAAATCATGGCCCATGGGAATCAAAGTTTTACATACAAAGAAATAGGGAAAATCTTTAAAAATCTTAACTACTGGGCCAGTTAAGTGGAAATTTACATGAAAGCTTTCTGACATAGAGCAGATTCAAGTTTCTTAAAATCATGACCCCGGGGAGTAAGTTGAGGCGACAATGGGGGATAAAAGTTTTACATACTGTACAAATATATGGGAAAAATCTTCTTCTCAAGAACCACTGAGCCAGAAAAGCTGAGATTTACATACAAGCTTCCTGACATAGTGCAAATTCAAGTTTGTGAAACTCATGACCCCTGGGGTTAGGATGGGGCCACAATAGGCGATCAAAGTTTTACATAACTAATAAATAGAAAAAACATCTTTTAAAAAATTAAGAAGTTTACATTTGCACAAAAGCTTCCTGACATAGTGCAGATTGAAGTTTGATGGTCGCTGGGGGTAAGATGGGGCCACAGTAGGGGATCAAAATTTTACATACAAATATATAGGGAAAATCATTAAAAATCTTCTTAACAATCACTGGCCAGAAAAGTTTACATTTACATGAAAGCTTCATGAAATAGTGCATATTCAATTTTGTAAACACCATGGCCCCCGAGAGTAGGTTGGGCCCACAATAGGGATAAAAGTTTTAAATGCGAATAGGAAAAATCTTTAAATATGAGTAAGGTGACTCAGGTGAGCGATGCGGCCCATGGGCCTCTTGTTTATTCAACTTAGAGAAAATATAAACTGCCTTCAGATTATAAATGATTTTTTGCAGGTTATCAATCATCACTAAGCCACTGTATCTCATTCTTCGAATACTTTAGCTGAAGAAAATGAAATTGAGGATGTTTATATAGAATTTTTTTTAGAGACATTCTAAACGAAAAGTCAGTTATTTCAATAGAACAGAACGATAACACGTATTGGCAGTCTTTGTCATGGCTTTACTTAATAAAAACATATTTCCAATTCAACGATAATGCTCATATCAATACAAACCATCAGTATGTATATCATACACACTCTGCAATGAAATGCATGATCTACAACGACTTCTGGATAGTAATGTTGTAGCATCAATAGTCTATGCATGTTTGAGTCAATCAATCAATAATTCACTCAATATTTTCAATCAATCAATCAATATTTCAATCCACCAATGTGTCAATCAATCAATATATCAATCAATAATTCATTCAATATTTTCAATCAATCAATCAATATTTCAATCCACCAATGTGTCAATCAATCAATATTTTCAATCAATCAAATATTTCAATCCACCAATGTGTCAATCAATAAATATATCAATCAATCATTCAATGTCAGTAAGCCCAATTATTGGCCACGGACCTGGACTGAAACAAAATCTGTGGCAGGCTTGGCAAAATTCGGCCATATGTCTTCATGTATGTTTAAGAACATACATGAAGACATCCGCCACAAGCGGGCAAAATTTTGCTCGAGCCATGACAGGGAGACTGCTTATCAAATAGTATTTAGGTTAAGGAAATATTCTAGCGTTTCTTTGGACAATGCTGAGCAATCCATCCCAGATAGTGTTTAAAAACATAACATGAGCAATATCAGACAATACATACTGTGTCTGTGAAATTTGGAAGAGCATTGTTGAAGACCTAGGTATTTTATGTATTCGGCATTGTGTGATGTTACGAATGGAGCTAAATATTTGATAATACTCGTACGTGCGTTGTCTGCTGCAATATTGAGAACGTATGTGTATAGTAACGCCTGGGGAGGATCTGGGACGATATGAACCGAGTTTGTGGAAGAAGTTTGTAAATAGGCATCCTGGCAATAGTTAATTTCAGAAATTTTTGCAATCTAGCCAATGGCGTTGTACCAATACGGCCCCCCTCCCCAATTAATTAATATAACATCAGGCTTGCCCCTTTGTGCAACAATAGGCTCCACCTCCTTCCACACCATACCACTCTTACCACACTAAAAAGATGTGCTGTAGTAAATCCATATACGGCGGGCAGGATAATGGAAGAGGCAATAATCCAGACAGTAGTATTGAATTAGGACGCACAATATTGCAGGTATACTTAAAAATTTGAATTTTTAGGCTCTGATATAGGCATTAAATGATTGACATTTCCATCTGCCTCTAGCCTAATTTCGTGTTGGGGATCTAGACCGATGAATTCAATAGGCCTGTGCAATAATGATGCAGGTTGATATTTTGTGAGCGGTTTGGCATTAAGGTGGCAGTAAAATGGGCCACGTGATTGGTCTAATGGACAAAAAATTGTGCATGTGCTTGAACAATGAATCTGCTCGTGAGTTGAGTGAAATGTGTAACATAGAACCCCTATTGCATTAATGTTTTGAGCCAGTTATAACAACGAAATATGTACATCGCCTATTGATACGTGATTGTACAATAGTGTAGGAGCGGCATGACTAGCAACAACCCGCAACAATGCAAAAATTGCCAACTGAAATGCGGTGGGAAACGTGGCGGCTTCGTATGAACTTGAACTATTGGTAGGATAGATATACGAAGAGTGATAGGGAAACGGGCATGCTTTACTAGGTTCAGCCTAATGAATCCCTGTAGGATTGAGCTTACTATGAAGGTTTTGTGTTGTCAATACCGCCCTCTAACTGAATTTTATAACTAATGCACCTAGCCGTTGAAAACGATACTTAGGTGGTACTTAAGAAAGCAATATAGTTGATACACTGGTGAACTGGTGGGGGCCAACATAGCTGGAATTCATATTTGGTATGAAAGGTTGAAGAGAGTTTATGCCCATTTGATAAGTTGATGCTGTGTGGTTTAAAGCATGGGCCTTTAAAGTGATGATCGCAACATTTGAGGTCAATGGATCCATAATTCACTGAATATTTTTAATCAAACAATGAATATTTAAATGTACCAGTGTGTATGTAGCAATGTGTCTGGTTTTTCACTGATTTGAAGGGTTACCTGGTAGGAAACCTAGGATTGCATATATACATGAGCCATAACCCAGCATCAATGGAACCAAAGGAGGTTGAGGGATTTTGTTGTTGTTGGCCTGAACACCTATCGTACTCGAGCCGGTTAGAACTAGTTACGATCATGTGCTATGCGAATGGCATAAATATATTTTTTAGATGCCCTGGATGTCAGAAGGGTGCCTAGCTAAATATATACTTGCGAATATCAAAAATCCGTCTATGGAGTTATGAATCATGGGAATTTTATGTTTGATGATGGGTTCGAGAACTAATTGACCTTGTATGATTGAAAATTTGTGCGTATCATGGTTGTTGTGTGATTGTGAATTCAAGAGTTAAAATAAATTGACATAATGCTTTGCCCAAATTTTATCTTTGATGGCTTGAGAAACGTGAGCCCCAAGTTCATCAGTAATGCTTGTAATAACAAGATGTGTTTGTAAAACATACATGTATATGCCCCCATGGTGCAAAATTGAAAACGGGTATACACGTGCCTAATTTGATTGATAGTAGTATCACCAATTCGAAATAGAGCAGACAATATCTTCCAATGTCAGGAGTGGATTGACCAAGTGACCAAATATCAATGGGGGGGTCATCTAATTCTTATGCTGTACCAGATTTGGTGTCAGTAAAGCGAAGAACTCTTAAAATTAGGAAACAAGTAAACCATTGACCACGTGACCTCAAAATCAATAGGGGTCATCTTCTCCTTAAGATGTACCAAATTTGATGTCTGTCAAGCAAAGTGTTCTCAAGATATTGATTGGACAATATATTTCTATGTCCAGTTTGACCACTGACCTTTGGCCATGTGACCTCAAAATCAAGGGGGGTCATCTCCTGAAGATGCACCAGTGTACCAAATTTGATGTCTGTCAAGCAAAGGGTTGTCTAGATATTAAGTGGTCAATATATACATATGTCCAGTTTGACCCTTGGCCTTTAACCATGTGACTTAAAATCAAGAGGGGTCATCTTCTGATGATGTACCAGTGTACCAAGTCTGATGTCTGTCAAGCAAAGGGTTCTCTAGACATTGAGTGGTCAGTATATAATTTCTATGTCCTGTTTGACCCTTGACCATGTGACCTCAAAATCAATAGGGGTTATCTACTCTTTGGGATGTGTTTGATGTCTGTCAAGCAAAGGGTTCTCAAGATATTGAGCAGACTAGGTATTCCTATGTCCAGAGAAGATTGACCCTTGACCAGAAAAACAATAGGGGTCCTCGTCAACTCATAACCAAGTTAACAACTCCCGTATGAAATATCATTACGATGAAGTAATTGGTGATATTGAGCGGGCAACACGTAGTCTGCCAACCATCAGGTGAAAACTAATATATGCCCCTCTTGCTTGAAAAGGGGGGGGGGGGGGGCTCATAATATTATATTATAACGAATAACCATTAAGCACGCACACAATAAAATTGATACAGCGTGTTATTAAAGTAGTAAATGGAAATTACCATAGCATTAAGGCAGGTAATATCAAAACAATGCTAGCAAAACATCAATAATATGAAATAAAATTACGAAAATTATAAACATGCTGTGCGTTAAGAAAGGGGATTTTCACCTGTTATGAAGGGTGTCGCCGGTGGCTGTGTGCACGTGGGTGCGGTGGTTTCCGCGATTAGGCTGGGAGGCTGCCTTTGTGATTAAATGATAGCTGTGTCCTATATGCCCATCTGATTCTCCTCTTGGGGTTGACTTGTTGTCGGACGGGGCTGAATCCGGGTTGGAATTGCAGGGGTCAGATTCTGTGTGGGCAATGACCGAAGAGCTGGATGTTGTGCCGGTCTAGCGTAAGGCGATTTAGATGGTCGCTTGGTACGTCGCAACATTTTCTACGAAGTTGAACAATATTATCAGAGGAATAATATGAATCAGCACGTGTTGTCGGGTTAGCTAGGCCTAAATATAAACATTACGATCTTACAGACAAGTTTAAAAATAAACAAAATTAATGCTTAAATATTACAGTAGATGTATGGGAATAGAATAGCAACCCTTAAAGAGTTAATTCAATAATATCAAAAGAACCGACCATGATGCCATACACAGCGTGTACAATGTGGCGGTAGAGATGAAGCGAGTCGCCTTGTAAAACCCATGAAGAAAAACGTTAAGCTGTCAAATTAATTATTCAAATTAGTTGCTACTTTTTTCTTAATTTTTGTCAGATTAGCAGGACTAATACCATTCATGCCAACCTTTGTGAACCAGTACATCGGCAGTGATTGAAACTCGATCGCTGTAAAAGTTAGACACGCAGGGCTGACTGTTTGTAAAAGTTGTCAGCTCTGCCAAAGGCTTACTAGCCCTGAGGAAATAACTGCCATTTTTAAAATCAGTAAAGGACGGCGTGCCTTATTCCTTTCTACCATATAGATTGTATTCAAATCTTAATATACAGTAAAATATGCATTAATGAATTAAATAAAGTCCTTGAAAAAAAACCATACGGTCATGAACTTTGATTTTATGCGGGGGTGCTTCAAAAGTAGGGAGTAAAAATTTCAGAATTTCAAAGGAAAAAATGGGAAAATTCCCCTGTACAATAAAAAAGTATGAAAGCAAGAAGATATTACAAATATGTAATATTAGAAATCATTCTTAAAAATGCAGATCGTCAGTTTTTCTTCCTACTAAATAATGATATGGAGTTAGAAAAAGATTTATCATTTAATCATCATATGCTGTTCCAAGGGTGATGTCAAAGTATATAATGAATTATATGAACTATCTCACAGATATAGAGCTCAGTACTGGAGCTTGAACCGACGGCTTTATGATATATTTAGTGTGTACGTGGTCTTTTGTTTCCTTTTTCTTCTCATTTCACAACCTTTAACCTTTTATGATAACAAAAGAGTGTAGATTTTTTGTTGTATATACGTACGACAGTTTGATTCATGGCACAACTTGTACGGATTTAGTTTTATGCGCAGAAGCACGAAATCCGTCGTCCTTGAAGAGATTCAGTTCCTTGGCTTGTTACAACTTCGTTACCGGTACGATATCTAAATTTTATTAGCGGCAATTTCAACACGTCCCGTCGGGCGTCTATATACCATGGAGTTTGTTCGCCTGTGGCACAATTTGTGCGTCTCGGGCGGTCGGACACACGGCGATTTCCCATACTGACCTAGGTCTGCCACTTTCGTCGATCAGAAGTCTTCTGTGCTGTTTGTGTGCTGGAATTATACGATCACTGGGTAAAAGTTTCTTTTTGTCTAAATAAGATTGTGGGGGGGAAATGAAATACGATCCAAACACGCTTTCCCCACCTTACCTTTAATCAAGCATTTATATAGCTCTGCTATATTTATTGTTTTCCCAACATTTTTCTAGAATAGTTCATTTATTTTCTTCCTTACAAAACCCTGTTCGTTTGGAATTCCGAGAATGTTCCTTTATCAGATAGTGGCGGATCCAAGTCTTTTCCGAAGGAGTGTGACCCAAGGTAGTATATCTTTTCTGCCAAAAAGTGACTGCATACTCTAAAATGGCAAAAGAGACCAAAATGATTCAGGAAAAGGGAGGAGAGCAACCTCCGTAGTCTCCTCTAGACCTGCCAGTGGATCTATCTTTACATGCAAATTATCTTAAAAAGTTTATCAGAAAAATAATGCGGACCATCTAAATAAATTTCGCTAACATGTCGGTACAAATTTAGAACTTATTTGTACACGGTGAATAACCTCCTATCCGTTTTAGTTATTCATCTAAATATGAAATAATAATGTTGGTCTTGTCCAAATATCTCTGCCGAGAATCACAAACGTGTGTCACCAACTGGTCATTCCCGAGGCACCACAACAGATGTCGGCTGCACACCTTGCATGTTCTGATTCACATGTGTCTTAAAGACTTGGTGTTAAAATCTACTATTTACCATACTGTTTGAATAGTGTCCAGTTGGACAAAAGTTAATTAAGTCTAATTGACATTTAACTACAAGTTAGCACTATATATAAGTGTTCAAGTTATTAACTGGCAATTAGTTAACTGTCAGTTAAAGTTAACTAACCTGAATATTCTTTGAATAACTATCTTATTTTCAAAACAGTTGCCGGCTTACTTTTACTATTTAAGGTTGGTCGATCCTCATGTGACTTATCAATATTAATGGTTGAAAGTGGAAAAACTGTATTAATTTCCACTCAATATAGTTAAATTTAATTAATGACCAACGAAAATGTGTATGTTGCCACATATTTTAAGATGTCAGACATACAAAAACAGAAGTATATGTTAACATCAGAAAATCACATATCTTCGTTATAACGAATAATCAAAATAAATTTTTAAAAAAACTTGTTGAAATCACAAATTTTAAAAGTTAACATTAAAGAAGCATTCTGAGAGTATTGCATGGCAATACATAGTCCCCTATCGGTTGCAAAAATTACTGTACCACACCAATATTCAAAGTTCATTATGAAGGTTATGGTAAAAGGAAAAATTGGGGAACCAGGATAGGAATGGTTGGAAATAAACTACTATTCGAGTAGAGACTAGACCAGGAAAAAAGACAAATTTATAATTAAGTTTAGGTCTTTAACCAAGTCAATAAACTGTGACATGTAGGTGATCATGGATAATTTAGCTATATTATTGTATTACTATGCTAGAAGTTTTAATGAGTGTAGTACTCTTATCTACAGAGATAAGAAACTTGGATGTAAACTAACAATTCATGCGATAGTCCAAGGGCCATAATCTAATGAAAAATCAACGGACCGAGATGAAATTCGAACTTGATCTGTAACTTGTTATCAATATGGCTAAGCAATGTACCAAATATCAAATGAAAAACTGATAATTCATGCTATTTTTCTGAGTCCAAGGGCCGTAACTAAGTAAAAAATCAACGGACTGGCACCAAATTCAAACTTGATCTGCAACTTGTTATGGCAAAGAAACGTACCAAATATAAAATAAATATCTGCAAGAACAGAGAAAAAAGTGCGGAAAACTGGACTGACGAACAGACAGACAGACGAACGGACATACCGCAAACCCGAAGTCCCTTTCGACTTCGTAGGCAGGGGACTAAAAAAAAACTGCTAATTCATAAATCTGTACATGTATAATAGACATACAGTAGAGGGAATACCAGTAAGGAGTTATGCGCTTGACGATGTTTTTTAAAAATTATAAATGATTGATTATCTATGGAAAATATAAACTTACTCAGTATCAATAGTTTACCATATTGTTATGCCCCCGAGATCGAAGATCGGGGGGCATATTGTCTTTGTCCTGTCTGTCATTCTGTCATTGTCATTTTGTAATTCTGTAATTTGTCATTCTCTCTGAAACTTTAACCTTGCTAATAACTTTTGAACAGTAAGTGATAGAGCTTTGATATTTCACATGAGTATTTCTTGTGACAAGACCTTTCCGTGAGTACCAACATTTTTTACCCCGTGACCTTAACCTTGGAGTTTGACCTACTTTTTGAAAACTTTAACCTTGCTAATAACTTTTGAACAGTAAGCGATAGAGCTTTGATATTTCACATGAGTATTCCTTGTGACAAGACCTTTCCGTGAGTACCAACATTTTTGACCCCCTGACCTTGACCTTGGAGTTTGATCTACTTTTTGAAAACTTTAACCTTGCTAATAAATTTTGAACAGTAAGAGATAGAGCTTTGATATTTCAAATGAGTATTCCTTGTGACAAGACCTTTCCGTGGGTACCAACATTTTTGACCCCGTGACATTGACGTTTGACCTACTTTTTGAAAACTTTAACCTTGCTAATAACTTTTGAACAGTAAGAGATAGAGTTTTGATATTTCACATGAGTATTCCTTGTTACAAGATCTTTCCGTTGGTATTGGACCTTTTGACCTTGACATTTGACCTACTTTAATTTTTTTTTTTTTACATTGGTCATAACTTCTAAATGGTAAATATTAGAGCTTTCACATTGTACATGAGCATTTCTTTTGACAAGATCTTTCTACTGGTACCAAGATATTTGCCCTTGTGACCTTGGCCATCTTCGGAATTGGCCATTATCGGGGGTATTTGTGTTTCACAAACACATCTTGTTTATTTTATGCAGTGAATAAAATTCCTTTGAAAAATATATTTCTATTATGTGCAAATTTTCATTTACTAAAGACTTTGGCAAAAACCTATGACATCACACGAGGATCGATCAACCTTAAATAATTTTTCTGAATTATTCTGAAATTGAATTAAAAAAAATAAAGTTGTGGTTGCAAATTGCTCACTACTTTGTATCCTTTTCGTCATTTTTTTTTTTAAATTAAGGTATTCAATGTATAACGACCATATTTCATATCTAGTTAATGGATGGTGGGATTTTTGTAATAATGATATCATTTTGAAAGGTTCATCAAATAAAATTAATAACTTTTGATAACATGTCGGTATACATTTGAACTTATTTGTGCATGGATACTAACCTCCTATCCTTATTCAAGCTTTGAATTGTTCATTACTTAATTTGTATCCTTTTAGTCGTTTTTTTTAAAAATTAAAAACAATTTTTAGGGAAATTTGATAAACTCTGTTTACCTGATCAAGATATAGGGCTTACGGTGGGTATGACCGGTCGACAGGGGCATGCTTACTCCTCCTAGGCACCTGATCCAACCTCTGGTGTATCCAGGGGTCCTAATAATTGTAAACTTTAGTTTAATATCTCAATCTGTGGATAATGTATTTACTCTTTTTGTTGACATCTTGGAAGTTCTTGACGGGTTCTTCACTGTAAATTATGAATAAATGGAGATTTTTCAACATTAAATTGACATGAGTTTTACCTTCGCCTGTGTTTACGCAACTTCCGAGATATCAGCTCTTCTTTGATGGAGGTACGTTCAGTGTTCTGTTGAACGCTTGGGTCGGTACAAGATGTACATGTATGCATATACTATAGACTAGCTATGTAAATACGGATAAAGGTAGTGAAAGTGTAAATTTTGTTTTTATCAGCCTTTGGTATACATTACACTGACCATATCAAGAATAATATTTGTTTGAATTAGGCCATTAAATTAGATATGAAGTTTTTTTTACTTCCTCCTCTGCACGAGTGATATTTTAATCAAAGAAAAATGGTGATCATCGATTTTTGTTTGAGCTAATTCATTTTTAAATACTAATAAACTTACTAATATTGTGTGTCCCTGCAGATTAGGTCGTTGCATGACGTCTGATAATCGGCCTTAAGGCAATATATGAAAGCAGCGATAAGCATTTGTACCCACCGCGTGTAGACGATAGTATGTTTTGCGTCTCACTGTGCGTAAGAGTTCCACAAAGGGAAAGAACTATTAGGCAACTCAGAAATTGCGTATTATCCCGAGACATTGTAAAAGTAAGCAATTTTATACCATATACAAAAGAAGATTTTTACAACAATACATAATTTGACGATTCGAACATTACCAGCAGCTAGTACATTTGTTGTAAGTAATATGGCTACATTCTGGATGTCTCATTTGCAAACAGAAGTTAACAAAACCTTTTCCCCGATTGAAATTTATCTATAACGATATTGAAATACATGTAGTTTTATTTTGTACAGATCTACAGTATGCGGATTATTTTCGTTTTGTTGCTGTGTTTGGTGTCGCTAGAGGTCGCTCTGGCTAGAGGTCTTGAAATTCCGATTGAAGCTAGAAGTTCTCCCTTTTGTCCATGCCCCAAGATCCTTCGTCCGGTCTGTGGAAATGACGGGTTTACGTACAATAACGCATGCTTAATGGAATGCGTGTGAGTAATTCAATGTGACAAGTGTTATGATAATTTTACCTCGTGGTCGGATATCATAATATTCGAACATGTGCGTATGACCTGTCGCTGGGACCATAAACTTAGGCCACTACTTCACTTTTGTTCTAAGTCCCACTTTTTCGCTCTCTATTTTTTCCCTAAAGATTAGTTTATAGTGTAGTGTTTAATGTTCCTCTCGAGAATTTTTCACTCATATGGAGACATCACCATTGCCAGGAAAGGACGGAATTCAGGCCAATGCTCGGCACGTACGGCCTTTGAGCAGGGAGGGATATTTGTCCTGCCACACCTGCTGTGACACGGGCCTCGGTTTTTGCGGTCTCATCGGAAATGAGGTCCCCCGATATAATCGCCTCTTACATAAATAATGCACGACATGCAAGGGGTACTGAGGGCCTATTCTAACTCGGGCCCCCTAAAGGTAAAACTTAGATCAAAAGTGAGTGTTAGAGTTTCATGGCTCCTGTCCCGGGGCTGTACAATACATGTACAAGTTTGAATGATATCCATGTATTAAATGGCAGTTTGTAGTCTAGTCGCTCATGACCATCTCCTTTCTTTAAAAAAAAATATATCCTATATATGAAAAAGTGTGCACCCTACCATGACCCGAGGGAAAAATTTAACATGTATGGATTTATCATCATTTGCATTTTCAGAGGTGCTAAGGCTGCGGAGGATTCTTTATCGTGTTGTAGATGTAAGAGAATGTACAATCCCGTGTGTGGGACTGACGGCAGATCTTACGGAAATAGGTGTACTGCCAGCTGCAAGTAAGGCCATCATTAAAAATATTTTTGTTTGATGTACTCCGACCCACATTTTTCAAGGTGGGTCGGTAGGTAGGTGTTTTTGTTTGTTTGTTTTTTAATGTCATGAAATTTTTTAATATTTAGTTTTAAATTAAGGAGAATTTTCTATTTTTCAAGGGAACCAAAAAAAAAAAAAAATGAAATTTAAAATTGCTGAAAAAAATGATCGGGTTGGAGCAAATTTGACGGGTCGGTCGGAGTACATCAAACAAATCAATTTTTATTTTTTGCCTATAAGTCTTAACAAGTTTACTCTTACTCCTCAAATTGAATTGTAATTGTTACCCTGAACATACAATGCTCTTTTTCATAGGGGTGTCCGGGTGTTAAATAAGGGCGAATGTCCGCGACCTATACTGTGCACGGCAGACTACAGACCCGTGTGCGGCGTGGATGGGGTAACCTATGGAAACGCTTGCGGTGCTCAAGCAGCGTAAGTTCTTTTTAAACGTGAAAGTAGTCTACAACCATCAAACCAGTTTCTTAACTTATCCCAATAACTGGAGAATATGGCAAGCTCCAGTCAGCTCAGTATATTCCGTTACGCTACAACTCCAATATCATTCGTAGGGGAAAGTAGTCCTGGAGAATTGACACTGTACGGAGTTTGGAGAATATGGGGTGTTGCTATAACGCGGAATGGAAAATGAAACGGAAGACGGAACGGAAAATATTGTATGCAATAATGTTTTGAGGAGGTCAGTATTTTGCAAACTAAAAGTTTTATCATGAACAAGGAAAGCAGAAATTACAGAGAGAGTGGGAAGTCATCCACAGAATCAACCGTTTCATATACTTCATACTAATGCATAAGTATTTTTGAATCATTAACTTGCCATGAAAAATATTCATAAAGAAGAAAAAAATAATCATACTGAAAAAGACTTGAATTTTTAAATTTCATATCCAATGAAGAAATGCCCCCCCCCCCCCCCCCCCCCCCCCCCGAAAACAACAGTAAAAGTTAAAATAATTTTTTCAACAATTTCCCCCAAACATAGCCTTCTTATTTTATTATCGAACGTGTTTTTATTCGTAATTTAGTTCTTCACCTGGCGTAATACATGTATTTATTTATGTATCACATCAAATTTTAAAGCGAACGAGCCCGGTGTGTATAAAGGATATGGGATGAGTTTATGTGAAAGTTCGTACATTTTCTGACATCCTACAGATTAGTGTTGAACCCGAAGAGATACAGCGGGAAAGAAACATTGAAACAGAACCAATGAAAACTAGGGTGAAGTTTACAACCCATAGTATGAGAAATTTACAGATATGAAATAGCTAAAAGACTAACAGACAATTTATGCTTGAATGGAAATAAAAGGTCATCTCATTATTAATCTAAATGTTAAGATACAATCATTTAGATTTTTAAAAATGTTAGAAGTCCTCCCTATTTAGGATTGAAGTGCTGTGCACAGTCACAAAGTCTCTGTACGTGTGTCCTTTCCATTCTCTACCCATAGGTATCGCTGCTTGCTAACACATCTGCTAATGCCGACATTTCCAAATTTTTGTAAAATGCTTTGTAAATTCTTATACAGACGTTTAACTTCGCTAAAATCAATTTATGATGCAGAATTTTAAGATAAAATTGTTTTACTGCTTGTAAATTCCCGCATTTTAAATTTTGATCATAATAAAGTATTTCCTTCCGACTTATGATGTTATCTTAGCTACATTAATCATTCTAATTCTTAAATTCTGTTCCATTTTCCGTTCCGTTCCGCGTTTTAGCAACACCCGAGAATATGCACGTGCATGTATGTAATTTACACGAAACCATATGATCTTTTAACTGACGTGTCCTCAGGGTCGCATGAGAAATTCATAGCGTGTTTGTTTGTTGTTTTTCTACAGGAATGTTGAAATTGCTTCTGAGGGAGAATGTGCTAAAGTTTGTCCCTGCCCTCGTATTTACAGACCTGTCTGTGGAGTTAACGGGAAAACCTACAGTAATAAGTGCGCTGCTGATTGCGAGTAAGTGATTTACCACGTCTTGTCCATCAGCTGTTTAATGTAGCTGGTAAGTTTACATGCAATGCTCTTTTTTTCTTGCATAGAAATGTAAAGATTGCATCCCAAGGGAAATGCCCATGCGCCTGTCCGTACAATTTGAAACCCGTGTGTGGTGTCGACGGCAAGACTTACCCTAATGAGTGTACCGCAAAGTGCGAGTGAGTAGAACTAGATTTAATCGCCCAGAAATTTAATTTTTCGTTTAAGAAATTTATTTAAAAAGAAGTTTAATTTCATTTTATTTAAAAAGAAGTTTAATTTCATTTGGTACTGCCGTAAAATGGCTGAAATATTGCCAAAACGGCGTAAAACCCCAATCAATCAATCAATCATTTTGTACAGTGGAGTGACAGTAGCCTCTGAAGGAAAATGCCCTTGCATCTGTACGTTAGATTACAATCCGGTCTGTGGAAATGGGAAAACTTACCCTAATGCGTGCACAGCTAATTGCGAGTATGTACCATGCTTCTTGTATAGATTACACTGTTGTTTCACTATAAACACTGAAGTTCTGATACTTCATTGTTCAATGATGTGTTCGTATGTTTTTCTACTTTTTAAATAGTTTTGTAATGTACTACTTTGTGAAGGAAATATGTTTATATTGAATTGCTCATATTTCATTTCTAACAGTGGAGTGAATGTCGTTTCCCTGGGAAAGTGCCGTTGCATCTGTACGTCGAATTACAAACCGGTCTGCGGAGATGATGGGAAAAATTACTCTAATGCGTGTTCAGCTAAATGCAAGTATGTGTCATATTTTAACGGCCTCATCAACCAATGTTCAACATAAATTGTACCTACTGTCAATATTATAAATGTCAATATTAATTTTGACATCACAATTCAAAACTAAAACATTGTTACAATGTCGTTGTGCCTTCTTAATACAAGGCTTCCTATCTATATTTTATTAGACCACATAGCCGGAAGTATAAATCATTGGGTTTTTTTTCATCATGATCGTACAACCGAGGTTGTTGTACATGTATATACATTTTGTATATAACTAACACACTTGTATTTATATTTTCTTCAGGGGTGTGACTATTGCCAAGCAAGGGAGATGCTAACGTAATGGAGGACAGAGGACCAATTCACATTCACAACTAATTGTCTTAGGAGGACCAATCTAGTCATTAAAACATTTTAAAATTTATTCAGTTATGTTCTTCATTTGTTTTTTATCTTGAACGCAAGTGACCTATTGCAAATGCCTGTCCAGTATTGTCCGCATTTTTACACAACTTGGTCAGAGTCTGAGGAGAATGAAAGATCTGGTGTGCAATAAAAAGTTTGCTATCGCAAATACACTTTTGGATATCTTAAAAAGAACGTGATGAATACTTAAGCTATTATTGGGGTAGAGGATGGCAACCATTGTAAATTGGTCACATATAACCCCGGTCCCCAGGTGTTAGACTGGAATATAACGTAAAACAAATAATGTTGTTATACACCTTAAAAGATTTCTTATATAAAGCTAATACGAATTAGAAGTAACATTTTTACTGTTAAACCAATTCTCACACTCGTGGTCTATTGACCGGTCAACAGTTTACGAACTGTTGACCGGACAATAGTCTGCTTTATTTCTATTGGCTGTGTAAGTCACGTGGTTCTCTGTCTGCTGCTATGGCGAAGTTGACTGATGAAGATACAGAATTTAGTAGATGGAACGCAGCACAGAAACACAAAAAATGTAATTATTGATTTTTAATTGGATATTATGTAGGTTTTCTTTTAAACTAGTGGAAGTGTTGATAAATGAATACAATTCCTCTGTCATGTTTTAAAGTTCGAAGTCAACAAACCATGTCACATGGCGTATGCATCTAGTAAAACATCCTAAAAATTGAAAGTGTATAACAAAACATTTATAGACTGTGTCCTCGGACAACAGCTGTTTTGTTTGACCCTCGAACGGATCTGTTGCCCTCAGCCTACGGCTTCGGGCAACAGACCCGTTCTCGGGTCAAACAAAACAGCTGTTGTCCTCGAACTCAGTCAATAACTGTATACTGTCACATCGAAGTATGGTGTATACTTTCGTGTATATTAGACGAACGTGATTGATTTAGAAACGTGTGCTAAAAATATTGTTATGCACCTTGATTTTTTTTAAATATAAAAAAACAACTAAATTACTATTTATAAGTAAAATTTCAACTGTTAAACCAACTCTCACACTCGTAGTCTTTTGACTGGTCAACAGTTTACGCTCTTTCCATTGGCTACGCAAGTCACGTGATTCTCTGTCTGCTGCTTTCTTACGTAATGACAGGGTTAACTGATGATGAAATACAGAATATATCAGATGAAACACAGAAAAGGAACACGAAAAATGTAATTATTGATTATTAGTTCGGATATTGGCTACATGTACGTTTTCTTTTTTTTAACTAATGCCTCGATATACCAGTGGTGGGATCAGGTGCCTAGGAGGAGTAAGCATTCCTTCTCGACCGGTCACTCCCGCCTTGAGCCTTATATCTTGATCGGGTGAACGGAGTTATCTGTTGTCAAAATCAATGTGCCAAGAACGGTCTAATAATTAGTATGAAACACGTCAGACAAAACGACCCCATGATGGGTTGTATTGGCAAACTAGATCGTTATAACGACCATAGAATTTACAAAATGCTGACTTTAAATAAACGAGACTGTTGGAAACCCTGCACCATCAACTTGTTTGTCAGTAGCCTGCTTTGATTTAAAAACTGACCATAAGCAGAACCATCTCTTGCATATCGAATCAGTTGAGAGATGTAAACACCATATACAGATGATAATGGAATATTGCTACATAAATATAGGAACTTGACGATGGAGAAGCTGAAATCATCCCGTTCGTCATAAAGATGAATTGTTAGTTTGCCGTGAATATCTACTTTCAATAAAATATCTAAGTATGAAGCAGAAGTGGACGACTCTGTGGCGTCTTTTTGAGTTCACTGGGATATATCGAATCGACATATGAATGAAAATTATTGATAATACGCCGTCGGTATATCTAAATGTCAAATTGAAGGCCACAGCAAGAAGTTTTTTCTTCTCAAGTAGAAGGTTTTTTTTTTTTGGTTTTTTTTATAAATTCTGCTTTATAGGAATATAAAAACAGGTCAGCTAACAAAGTAGCACAATTCGTGCCCATGGGGACTCCAACAGACTGCTGGAAGACCCGGTCACCAAAGACCACGAAGATATTGTCAATGAGGAACTCCAGCATATTTTTTAATTCAACTTCAGAGTACTTGTGCGTGGAATCAAAGTGGCGTTTAACAAAGTAATTTTTTGGATGACTGATCGCTAGATAGGAATATTTGCTTTTTCCATTTTTGTTGAAGAAGCAATTGTATATGATATCAAAACAAAAAGTCTCGTCTTTCATTTATCGTGAGGAATGGTCGTGTAAACTGTTCAAAAGTCATACGTTTTGATGTTGTTGATTTGAGAAATGTTTTGCGATTTCAAGTTATCAAAAGTTCTTTAGTATTGTTTAGAATCCACATTTAGTTTACACCACTTCTGGCATATGTAGTCGCACAGTACGTTTGAACTTTCTCCTTCAGATCTGTTAATAGTTTCGTGAGGAGCAAAGATAGGGGGTTGGTAGAACATTTACTGGATTCAGTAATGTATCTTTGTTTGTAGGGGTTTTTATGAAGTGCATGTATAGGAATCCAGTATAGCTACGGTAACTCATATTCATCCGACCAATTGACTGGGATATTAAATGTGTCTAAAACTGAAGCATGGTTTTGAAGATTAATGCCAAGTTCGTTTAAAATACAGTTGTAATAATGAGCCTTACAAACAAAGACAATGTTGTTACAAGCTTTGTCAGTTGGAACCAAAACATATCCCTCGTGTAACCTATCTAATTCTTTTATCACTTCTGGTTTACTAAACACAGATGGATAGATGGTATGTACTTTTGTTTTAATATGTCTAATGCGGAATTTTAATATTCCTCTTATACAAGGTGAAGATAACGAACAGTGATCAATCTCATAACTCCTACAAGCAATACAAAATAGATAGTTTGGCAAACACGGACCCCTGGACACACCAGAGGTGGTTTTAATCCATTCTGACAATGTATCAAGTTCTTTTTCATTCTTAGCCCATCGTCTGGCATAATCGTCGACAAAATTCATAATAGAAATTAAGTTCTGTCGCCAATTGAAGGACCGAGATTCTCTGTAATTAGGGCATTTTAGAATAATTGATTTGAGGCCCTCATTTACAACTATATCAACATCGCCAGTAATGACATGTCCAGCTGGACTATAGTTGAAAGAAGATGAAGAACAAGAACAGGTAGGTAGATTAAGTGAAAGGCGATGATAACGAACAGTGATCAATCTCATAACTCCTATAAGCAATACAAAATAGATAGTTGGGCAAACACGGAACCCTGAACATACCAGAGGTGGGATCAGGTGCCTAGGAGGAGTAAGCATACCCTAGGTATAAGATGGTCTATATCTAGGCACTGCAAAGTTTGTTTATAATTAAAAGGTTTGGATGCAATAGAAGAAGTACATTTGTAGGAAATACTGGGTGTAGACTTGAACTTGAAAGAAGTTAGAATACACGACTGAATATAATATTCCTTTGTTTGTAAATTTCAGCTGAAGTTACTGGCAGCATGATTTGGAAGGAATGTCATCCATGACCCTGGTTTAAAGAGCCTGTGATTGGCAACATCCATAATCATAGAGTTCAATCTATATGCAGGTGTTGAAAAATTCAAGTATAGACTAACTGTGGCTTATTGAAATAACGTATGTAAAACTTTCAATGGAATAGAGTAAATTTTGTGCGAATATGATGTGGTCTGTTATAATTCATATTGTAACAATACAAGAGGCCCATGGGCCACATCGCTCACCTGGGTCACCTTGGCTCATATTTAAAGATTTTTCCTATATATTCGCATGTAACACTTTGATCCCTATTGTGACCCAACCTACTCCCGGGGGCCATGATTTTTTTCAGGAAGCTTTCATGTGAATGTAAACTTTTCTAGCCCAGTGATTTTTCAGAAGATTTTTAATTATTTTCCCTATATAATTGTATGTAAAAATTGATCCCCTATAGTCGCCTCATTTTACCCCCGGGGCCATGATTTTTTTAACGAACTTGAATCTGCACTATGTCAGGAAGCTTTCAGTAAATTTCAACATTCTTGGCCCAGTGGTTTTTTAGAAGAATATTTTTAAAGATTTTCCCTATATATTTGTAGGTAAAACTTTGACACCCCCCCCCCTTGTGACCCCATCCTACCCCCGGGGCCATCATTTGAACAAACTTGAATCTGCACTATTTCAGGAAGCTTTCATGTAAATTTTCACTTTCCTGGCCCAGTAGTTTTTGAGAAGAATATTTTTAAAGATTTTCCCAATATATTTGTATGCAAAACTTTGATTCCCCCTTTGTGGCCCCATCCTACCGCCGTGGCCATGATTTGAACAAACGTATATATGAAATGTGTCAGAAAGCTTTCATGTAGACATCAGCTTTTCTGGTTCAGTGGTTCTTGAGAAGATTTTTTTTTAAAGATTTTCTCTATATATTAGTATGTAAAACTTTGATCCCCTATTGTGGCCCCATCCAACCCCCGGGGGCCATTATTTGAACAAACGTGAATTTGCACTATCTCAGGAAGCTTTCATGTAAATTTCAGCTTTTCTGGCCCAGTGGTTCTTGAGAGGAAGATTTTTAAATGACCCCACCCTATTTTTGCATTTTTGTGATTACCTCCACTTCGAAAGGAACATGGCCCTTCATTTAAACAAACTTAAAAGCCCTTCACCCAAGAATGATTTGTGGCAAGTTTGGTTGAAATTGGCCCAGTGGTTCTTGAGAAGAAGTCGAAAATATGAAAAGTTTACAGACGGACGACGGACAAAATGTGATCAGAAAAGCTCACTTGAGCCTTCGGCTCAGGTGAGCTAATAGAAATAGTACACGTTTTGTAGGGTAACATACGAAATTGTCACTCAGCGAAAATACCATTGTTGACTAAGGCGAAGTTTTTCGTGGGGTGACAATTTTACATATTACCCTACAAAACATGTACTTTTCATATTGTTGCAATATGAATTATAACAGACAATTAGATCCACATCATATTCGCACATAATTTTATAGTTAACAATTCTTATACTGTTACATGAACCCGTCGCCATGCATTGTTAAATGTTGCTATGTACTGTTACCTGTATGGTATAGTTTATGTATGGAGTGGGGTGATATTACTTTTAAACATATGTTTCTAAACCACACTCGTCTAATTTTGATTAAGTATACACCATACATCGATCTGATAGCATTATTTGATTTACTTTATATTCCAGTCTAACACCTGAGGACCGGGGTTATATAATTTACAATGGTTGTCATCCTCTACCCCAATAATAGCTTTTAAAGTATTCATCGTGTTCTTTTAAAGATATCCAAAAGTGTATTTGCGACAGCAAACTCTTTATTGCACACCATATCTTTCATCCTCCTCTGACCAAGTTGGGTAGAAATGCGGACAATATTGGACAGACATTTGCAATAGGCCACTTGTGTCCAAGATAGAAAACAAATGAAGAACATAACTAGATAAATTGTAAAATATTTTAATGACTAGATTGGTCCCCCTAAGACAATTAGTTGTGAATTGTTTTGAACATATTTTATTGATGAAATCAAAAGGATTGGGAACAAGTTCTGACAACTTACAAGTCCCTCTCCTAAAATATTACAATATGTCATGCAAGGTAATAATTAACAGGTATAATGTACAATGATTAAACAAATCTACAAGTTTCTTCTATAAATTTATGAACAACTGAAAAATAGTTATATTAGTTTGCAGAGGTAAATTGACATCACCGCATAATAGCAATTTTGTATCAATATTAACCAAGTCAAGCATGAAAAGGCGATTAAAAAGTTGTGAATGTGAATTGGTCCTCTGTCCTCCATTACGTTAACATTTCCCTTGCTTGGCAATAGTCACACCCCTGAAGAAAATATAAATACAAGTGTGTTAGTTATATCCAAAATGTATATACATGTACAACAACCTCGGTTGTATGATCATGATGAAAAAACAATGACTTATACTTCCGGTTATGTGGTCTAATAAAATATAGATAGGTAGCGTTGTATTAAAAAGACACAACAACATTGTAACAATGTTTTAGTTTTGAAAATAAAATTACGTTGAATTGTGATGGTAAAATTAATATTGACATTTATAACATTGATAGTAGGTAAAATTTATGTTGAATAGTGGTTGTTGAGGCCGTTAAAATATGACACATACTCGCATCTAGCTTTGCAAGCATTAGGGTAAGTTTTCCTATCTTTTCCACACACTGGGGTGTAATCCAACGTACAGATGCAAGGGCACTTTCCCTGGGAAACGACTTTCACTTCACTGTTAGAAATGAAATATGAGCAAATCAACTTGTACATCTTACCTTCACAAAGTAGTACATTACAAAACTATTAAAGTAAAAGAAAAACAAACGCATACATCATTCACCCATGAAGAACCAGATCTTCAATGTTAATAGTTTAACAACAGTGTAATATCAACAAGAAGCATGACACATACTCGCATTTAGCTGAACACGCATTAGGGTAAGTTTTCCCATCTTCTCCACACACTGGGGTGTAATCCAACGTACAGATGCAAGGGCACTTTCCTTCGGAGGCTACTTTAACTTCACTGTACAAAATGAAATTAAACTCCTTTTTAAACAAGAGATCTACAAACCTTATCGGTCACCTGAATATGAGTGAAAAGTTGCACTACTCCCAAGAAATTGTTTTTGATCTGAATATCAAAGCTAAATTCTAATGTTCAGCAATAGTAAAAACCAAGATGTGTTCTTCAAACTTTAATGTCCTCAAAAGTGCGTGCACTTATGAAAGACTTTACATAAAACCAAGATGTGTTCTTCAAACTTTAATGTCCTCAAAAGTGCGTGCACTTATGAAAGACTTTACATAATATAATATGTGTATTAACATTTAAAGATATGACTAATCTGGACCCATCCTAGAGTCAAAACCCTGAGTTGTGAAATTTCTCCATTTTGTGTACATCCTTTTCTGCTATTCCTACGTATGCATTTAGATTTTATACAGTATCAGCAAACTCAAAGAAGTCCTTCAAATTGTTATTGTAATTTTGACACCACCCTGAAACCAAACCCTTGCCCCTAGGATCATGGAATTTACAATTTTGGTAAAGGACTGCCTGCTCTTTCTAAATATCCATTTAGTTTCAATTTAGTATCAATAGCACCAAAGAAGATGTTATTTAAGTGTTTTACACAAAGACACTATATAGTAAGTTTGACCCCGCCCTGGGGTCAGAACCCGCATGACTGAACATACCTAAAAAGGTATTCGAAATGAAAACTTTCAAATTCTAGAATAATCCATTCATTATTACCAAGTAGAAATTGATTTCTGTCTAATTCGTTCCTCAAACGAAAGAAATCACATTTGTTATCGCACGACGCACAACGGACGACGACAACCAATTGCAATAGTTACTCAGGTGACCTAAAACGATTTATACGATGAAGAATTGAAATTCTGTGGCATTAAATCTAGTTGTACTCACTCGCAGTTGGCGGTACACTCATTAGGGTAAGTCTTGCCGTCAACACCACACACGGGTCTATAAATGTACGGACAGGCGCATGGGCATTTCCCTTGGGATGCAACCTCTACATTTCTATGCAAGAAAAAAGAACATTGCTCGTAAACTTACCAGCTACATTAAACAGCTGATGGACAAGACGTGGTAAATCACTTACTCGCAATCAGCAGCGCACTTATTACTGTAGGTTTTCCCGTTAACCCCACAGACAGGTCTGTAAATACGGGGGCAGGGACAAACTTTAGCACATTCTCCCTTAGAAGCAATTTTAACATTCCTGTACAAAAACAACAAACAAACACGTTATGAATTTCTCATGCGACCCTGAGGACACATCAGTTTAAAAAAAAAAATGAAATTTACGATCCTATAATTTCGTGTCAATTAAATACATGCACGTGTATATTCTCCAGTTATTGGGATAAGTTAAGAAACTGGTTTGGTGGTTGTAGACTACTTTCACGTTTAAAAAGAACTTGCGCTGCTTGGGCACCGCAAGCGTTTCCATAGGTTACCCCATCCACGCCGCACACTGGTCTGTAGTCTGCCGTGCACAGTATCGGTGGCGGGCATTCGCCATTATTTAACACCCGAACACCCCTATGAAAAAGAGCATTGTATGTTCAGGGTAACAATTACAATTCAATTTGAGGAGTAAGAGTAAACTTGTTAAGACTTACTTGCAGTTGGCAGTACACCTATTTCCGTAAGTTCTGCCGTCAGTGCCACACACGGGACTGTACATTCTGTTGCATTTACAACACGATAAAGAATCCTCCGCAGCCTTAGCACCTCTGAAAATGCAAATGATGATAAATCCATACATGTTAAATTTTTCCCTCGGGTCATAGTAGGGTGCAAATTTTTTTTATATATAGGGGATATTTTTTTAAGAAAGGAGATGGTCAAGAGTAACTAGACTACAAATGGTCATTACATGAATATCATTCAAATTTGTACATGTACTATACAACTCCGGGACAGGAGCCATGAAACTCTAACACTCACTTTTGATCTAAGTGTTACCCTTGCTTCTCTTAAGAGGCGATTAAATGAGATGGTCCTTCGGATGAGACCGAATAAACCGAGGCCCCATGTCACAGCAGGTGTGGCACGAGAAATATCGGTCCCTGCTCAAAGACCGTAAGCGTCGAGCATAGGCCTAAATTTTGCAGCCATTCACCGACAGTGATGAGGTCTCCATATGAATGAAAAATTCTCGAGTGCAGGAGTGTGAGTTTTCTGTTTTCAGAGGAAATCCTCTGATTTGGGTCAATTTTCGAAAAAATGAAACACTGAGTTTGATCTAAATTGACAGAAAATGGTATTTTTCCATATAGAGAGGGGTGTTTGTCTCCCTTTCTGACCAGTTTTCCTCCGATTTCTACGGAATTCAGTCACAGCCCTGCGACTAGGACGTTAAACACTGTACAATCAACCAACCAACCTTTAGGAAAGAAACATAAAGCGAAAAAAGGTGAGACTTCGATCAAAAGTGAGGTGGCCTAAGTTTATGGTCCCAGCGACAGGTCATACGCATACATGTATGTTCGAAAATTATTATATCCAACCATGAGGTAAAATTATTATAACACTTGTCACATAGAATTACTCACGCGCATTCCATTAAGCATGCGTTATTGTACGTAAACCCGTCATTTCCACAGACCGGACGAAGGATCTTGGGACATGGACAAAGGGGAGGACTTCTAGCCAGAGCGACCTCTAGCGTCACCAAACACAGCAACAAAACGGAAACAATCTGCATAGTGTGGATCTATACAAAATAAGACTATTTCAATATCGTTATAGATAAATTTCAATCGGGGAAAAGGTCTTGTTAACTGCTGTTTGCAAATGAGACATCCAGAATGTAGCCATATTACTTGCAACAAATGTACTAGCTGCTGGTAATGTTCGAATCGTCAAATTATATTGTAAATATTTGATAAACGTAATGGTATAAATGTTCTTACTTTCACAATGTCTTGGGACAATTACACACAGGCAAAGGTAAAACTCATGTCAATTTGATGTTGAAAAATCTCCATTTATTCATAATTTACAGTGAAGAACCCGTCAAGAATTTCCAAGATGTCAACAGAAAGAGCAAATACATTATCCACAGATTGAGATATTAAACTAAAGTTTACTGGTATTTTTATCCCTTATCCTTTTTGCAGCCTGTATCCAACACTGAGAATCAATTAATAAGTACATGTAATCAATTGAAAGTAATCAACAAGTCTGCACTGACTTGAAATCAGGGTAACAGAAATGGATATTTCGTTATCTATAAATGAAGGAAACTTCAATGAAAACGAAATCTGATTTTTAAGAAACACCCTCTATCGAGCATTTAGTCACTTTATCACAAAAGGTTCAGCATTATCAGGATTCTACATCGAACGGGATCTTTAGTTCCTCATTTTACATTATTATTATCAATTATCCTAAGATTTTTTTAAATAAAAAAAAAAACGACTAAAAGGATGCTAATTAAGTAATGAGCAATTTACAGCCTCAATAAGGATAGGGGGTTAGTCTCCATGCATAAACAAGTTCAAATTTTTACTGACATGTTAGCGAAATTTACATATATACTGAAGCGAGTTTTATACTTACTTTTTTTTTTATTATGAATACTCTAGTATTCCACGTCAGATGCGCTGCGTGTGCTGTGTGTAGAAACTGCTTTTGTTTTTACTTTATATAGCAGTTTAACGCATCTAAATAGATTGATATCATCTGATATAACATGTGTTTACCAATTTCATGATCATTGACATATCATTCGCAATCTGAAACCCTATGCCCCGGGGTAACACGGACAGCTGGGATCAGTTCATTAATTTGAAAATACAATCTCATATATGTTAATTGTATGATAATTTTTCTTAATTATTCTGAAATTGTTTACAATCAGCAAATTAAAGTTGTGGTTGCCAATTGCTCACTACTTTGTATCCTTTTAGTTGGTTTTTGCATGTGGGTGGGGGGGGGGGGGGGCTGAATTAAGATATTCATTGTATAACGACCATATTTCGTATCTAGTAAATGGATGGCGGGATTTTTGTAATCATGCTATCTTTAAAGATGGTAAATAGTATATTCAACAGAATAATTTAAAAGCAAAATTAAGGTACATGTAAATCAGAACATGCAAGGTGTGCAGCCGACATCTGTTGTAGTGCCTCGGGAATGTCCAGTCGGTGTCACAGGTTTGTGATTCGTGTCAGAGATATTTGGACAAGACCAACATTATTATCATATTTAGATGAATAATTAAAACGGATAGGAGGTTATTCACCGTGTACAAACAAGTTCAAAATTTGTACCGACATGTTAGCGAAATTTGTTTAGATGGCCCGCACTATTTCTCTGATAAACTTTTAAAGATAATTTGCATGTAAAGATAGGTCCACTGGCAGGTCTAGTGGAGACTACGGAGGTTGCTCTCCTCCCTTTTCCTGAATCATTTTGGTCTCTTTCGCCATTTTAGGGTATACAGTCCCTGTTTGGCAGGAAAAAAAATACCATCTTGGGTCACACCCCTATGAAAATGATTTGGATCCGCCACTGTTTGATAAAGGAACATTCTCGGAATTCCAAACGAACATGTTTTCGAGAGGAAGAAAAAGAGCTATTGTAGAAAAATGTTGGAAAACAATAAATACAGCAGGTCTATATAAATGCTTGATTAAAGGTAAGGTGGGGAAAGGGTGTTTGGATCGTATTTTCATGTTTTTTTCCACAATCTTAAGACTATTTAAACAAAAAGAAACTGAGTATTTCCAGCACACAAACAACACAGAAAACTTCTAATGGACGAAAATAACAGACCTAGGGCTATGTACTGGTGTAGGAAGAGAAGTCAATTGCAACCTTAAATACCGGTGACCGGTAGGAAATCGATCAATGGTATTAGTTCTGCTAGCCTGACAAAAATCAAAAGAAAAACGAAGCTTTTTTAAAATCTTGTGCACCAATATTTTCCGAAGTTTACTTTCATTGACCTTGACCAAAATGAACTAAACTTTGTATGCAAAGTACCAATTCTGAAAAGTTAGACAAACGTTGTAAAGGAAAGGTAACTTACGTCTTGTCCAGGATAAATTTTGAAATTTTAATCCAGTGACCTTTCATTTGTAACCTGAAAACTGGTAAGAATTAAGGATTTTATATAACGTATCATTCTAACAATTCTGACAAAATTTGAATGACAAAAGTAGCTTACATTCTACACATACAACTATCTAAATTTCCTTTTCATTCATCGTGATCTTTCAACTTGACGTTGGAAATCAATGTCGTAAGCAACGTATTATTCCAGTTGGTCAGCAAAATGTAGAAATATATGAATTTTCGTTCCAGCGATTTTGACATTTTCACCTGGAAAAGCAATAGAAAGCAAAGACTTGATACATTTTTCTGCTCTTAAAGATTAGGCGTGATTCTCAGAATTTTCTCTATACTTTGTTTCTAGTCATGTACACAATATACTTATGCATGTATATTACATCACCCTCCATGCATTACAGGGAATACTGCACTGTAATATTATGGGATATATGAAAATAAAGTGAATATGGTAACCAATACCATATTCATTCTATTTTCACATCTGATGACACAAAAAAAAAAAAACCCGCTTGAATTTTGCCGACTATCCGTCGTAGTTATTAGTCGCCGACTACTTATTAACATTTACTCTTTAATCCTGTGATAAAATATATTAGAGAGTTTTGAAGTCTATTTACTTATAAGTACAAAGACCGAATCACTATAAATCTCTTAGGCGTATGAACACTGTCGAGCATGTCGTCTGCATCTAGCATCTCGGCCCACAGGAAACGGTGATTTTGCAAAAATAATAGTAGGGGTATATACCATACCACTAACTAATAAAATTATTAGGACCCCTTATGAGGGGATGGTATGGTATAGACCCCTGCTATTATTATTACAGACACACTTACCAGTTTCTGTGCTCGGCCGCACGTGTGCAAAATGAAAACAAAGCTTTGTTGTCCATTCCCGTCTCAGGTGCCAGATAAATTAATGTCGCCAAACAAACGCAAGAAATTAATCCAAATGCGGGATTTTTTAACAACATTCTTCTTTCAGTAATTGTACTTTCAATTTCTTGAAGTGACAACATGGCCAACTAGCGCCTATAGTGACTATACCTATGCTGTATACAGTTAGATAGAATTGAAAAGATATGAACTGCATGTTTAAACCCAGTTCAGATTGCACAACTTTGTTAATAAGTTAATGTTTATGATATTTAATTGAAAGAAAGGTGAGGATAACGAACAGTGATTAATCATAACTCCTATAAGCAATACAAAATAGATTGTTTGGCAAACACGGACCACTGGACACACCAAAGGTGGGATCAGGTGCCTAGGAGGAGTAAACATCCCTTGTTGACCGGTCACACCCGCCGTGAGCCCTATATCCTGATCAGGTAAACGGAGTTATCCATAGTCAACATCGGTGTGCCAGGAACGGTCTAGCAATCGGTATAAAACACGTCAGACAACATTTGACCCATTGATAGATTGTATTGGCAAACTAGATCGTTATAACGACCATAGAATTTGCGAAATGCTGGCTTTAATCGAGACCGTTGAAACCTCTGTAACATCAACTTGTTTGTCAGTAGCTTGCCTTGATTTAAAAACTGACCATACGCGAATCAGTTGAGAGATGTAAACACCATATGCAGGTGGTAATAGAATATTGCTACATAAATATGGGAAGTTGACGATGGAGAAGCTGAAATCATCCCGATTGTCATACAGATGAGTTGTCAGTTGGCCGTTAATGTCTATTTTCAATACAATATCTAAGGACTAGTATGAAGCAAAAGTGGACGACTCTGTGGTGTCTTTTATTTCGAGTTTACTGGGATATATCGAATCAACGTGTGAATGAAAGTTATTGTTAATAGACAAAATGCCGTCAATATATCTAAATGTCGAATTGAATTGAAAATCAATTCAAGAATTGGACAATTATATTTTCTCAGCATTGCGCACTCTTTTCTTTTACGTTATGACACCACACTTGCTTTCCATGGCTGTTGCGTTAATCGCTACGTACTTAAAGAATTAGACGAGAATTTTAAGATATAAATGAAAAATGCACACGTTAAAAATGGTTTCAAAAATGTAAATACAAGCAATCAATTATTATTTTTGAAAGATGTAGTCTCATAACTGCAACGGTGTACGTCAAACAAATTTCCATAACACGCTAACACGCGTTACTCAATTTGTATGCACACACCGTTGCAATTATGAAACTACATCTTTCAAAAAATAATAATTCATTGCTTAGATATTTTGAAACTAATTTCATAACGCATATCTATCGCATAATATAATAATAACTACATTGTGCAAACTTCTACTTCACAAATCTTTACGAAATTGATTTAATTATCATGTGATATACCCCGGTATCAAGCCCAGGGAAAAACAGAGATTAAAACTCTCAAGTGTTTGGACCAAAAAGCCCCGAAGACTGGGCATAGTATATTAATGCAAGTCATAATTTTATAAATAATCATTCTATTAGAAAAAATAAGAAAAACTTGTGTTAACTGCTCAAAAGGCGGCTAGGAAATGACCTCCTGAGACCCACAATCGAACACTCTGTACCACAAGGAATTTCATTGGCTATTATCTTCCAATGAATAATATACTTTATTATATAGCTAATAAATAGTCTATTATAAAATCTGCATAAGATCTAGAGAATGTTAGCGTTCAATATCCTGAGAATTTATTGAACGTCAATTTGGCATTGCTTAAATTGTGTGCGCCCGATATATTCCGAGTATGAGCGTTCAATATTGACCTTACTGTAATGACGTAAACGAGCTAAATGACGGGTTTAATATTGAACAGTTAAGAAATGCATGCTGATATTGCACACTTTCACCTTGGATGCCAATATTGATTAATTCTTGTCTATTTTGAGTGAAAAGGGATATAATTTAACAACTAAATACTTTAGGTATATAATAAAAGGGTTATTGCCTCGTGCATTTTTACAGTCAACTCGTGCCAATATTCACCAACATAAGTTCAATAACCCTATAATACACCACATGAATAAAAACCCGTTGATACAATATTTTCCTGCTATACTTCGAAATGCGAAAAAAATATTGATTATTGCTCATTACTTTTGTAATATAAGAAAAGAGCAGTAAATATAGCCTCTAGTAGCACGAGAAAAGATATCCGATTTCTAAGATGCAAAATTCATGAATTGGTAACTACTCCTATCTATACACATGATCCCCAACCAATGAAACGTGTTGTTTTATCCTCAGTGCTCAGAAAAGTACGTAAGGTGTGTTCAATAAATAGGGAGGAATGCTTGTGTCGTGGAACACGCTGCACGGCCATAATTTCATTTAATTAATAAATAATAATTAGTATGTATACATGTACTTTTTATTTACACCATATATTGACGTTTGGAATCTCACAGTATGATATGTTTTTAAAAATACATCTTTTTAAAGTTAAAGTTCAATAGTAAATACAAAGACGCCTTGTATGAGATGTATAGGCCTATCGGTCAGTCCTATCGGTCAGTGGACGGAATCAGATCCAGGAGACCCCAGCTCTCCACTACGTCCACTCCGGTCTCTGATTGTTCGCACTCTCCGCCTTTGGTTACGAAAACTCCACTGAAATATAAAGTATTTCTATTTAAATTACAGTGGTGGATCACAGAATATCTTCAAAGGAGGCTTGCGACCCAAGATGATAAATTTCAGCAGAAAGCGGTGGGGATTTTAGACCCCAATATGGTAGAAATTGTCCTCTTAGAAATTTTCATCCAAAGAGCTCAAGAGGTGGCATGCACTCCTTGATATCTATGTCTGTCGTCAAAAACCTGTAATGATCAAAGGACACAGAAGACTGCTGTCTGCATATTAATTGTTTACTACCAGAATCTGTTGAAATACCAAACGGAAACCATGAATGTCAATGACATGAAAATATAAATTTTCTTTGATTCTAGTGTTGATTTGTGCAATTTTCACATAATAAATTTTGTAATTGTACAATGATGGTCTCGATTTTACATAAAAAGGTTTAGCAATAGTCACATGAATCACGATGATATTATCCTATTTGGTTCCCATTGAATTTTGTGGTTTACATGCAATCATCTCTCTGCCATTAAGATAGGACACCATTTTATATTTAGTCGTCTGTCCGAGGTGCCATTCCTTCACAAATTTTTACTGATGTATCAGACAAATTCACAAATCCTAGTCTTAATTATATTTCATGATATCAGACATTCTAAGGTGTTCATCATATGTTGTCAAAGCTCTACCTGCAGTCTGTATACTCATTCCCTTAGTGGTTAGATTACGTAAACCTTGCTGCATCACAGTATATCCTTATCAAAAACTGTCTAGATCTCAACTTTTCAGCAAACAGAGCTGTTAACGTACCCCTACCCCCTTCTTGAACATATATCCTTATCAAACAATACCATAAGAAGAAAAAATATTTGAAAACATAATGAAATTCAAGTACTGTAGGGACCCTCTTTTAGTCGTAAAAGTTTGCGAAATGCATCAATTTCGAACTATCCAGTGTCGCCTAAAATATAATTGCGCTTTTCATAGATTTTACAATTCCACCACAAAGGCGATCTCTCGGGAGGAAAACGGTCTTGTATCGCCACCTGGTGAGCACATAGGAAGAACTTTGTTACATGTAAGTGTCTGTCTGTCTGGGTGGAGTAACTTTACAGTGGATACTCAAGAAAAGTTGGTAAAAATTTGTGAAATAGTTACTGAATTTCACAGACTTTATTAATACATGTATTGCTAAAATACATACATCTCAAAAGCTAGATCCTCATATTTGTAATAACATTCAATCCATTCATGTGAAGATGGTGAATCCCCCCCCCCCCCAAAGCCTTCCCTATAAAATTTTAAAAATCGATATATTTTAGTATATTTACAATTGGTACATTGTGCAAACACCCTGATACACTAGTAAATGTTTTTTCTCCAGATTATTCGCGTATTCTCTGATCTTAATGCGAGTTTTTCTAACACCATCTTTTTATTTATAAACAACAAGATGCGCCTTCGTTTATGGTTCTAGACAATGCTGCACTACAGGTTATACAGTTTGAGTAAACTTCACGGTACAGGTAACCATAAAACGGATGGTACATGTACTCACTTGACACACTCAGCCACACAGATGTTTAGATACGTCTTCCCATCGCTCCCACACACAGGCCTGTAATCATTGGGACAGTCACATTGCCTTGGGCACTCTCCATTTGATGTGATTTCCACGTTCCTGAATTTAATAAACAAGTTCTCTATTTTAAAACGAATTACCATTTGATGAAAGGTCAAGATAACGAACAGTGATCAATCTCATAACTCCTATAAGCATTACAAAATAGAGAATTGGGCAAACACAGACCCCTGTATATACCAGAGGTGGGATCAGGTGCCTAGGAGGAGTTAGCATCCCCGTAGACCGGTCACACCCGCCGTGAGCCCTATACCTGTACCTATATTAATCATGCAAAAACCAAAATTAGGGAAGATTTTTCTAGTATTTCTGTTCTTATCAGGGACCCCCCCCCCCCCCCCCTTCATATTTTGAATGACATACTTCACGTGGCAATCAAGGTGAAAATGTACCTTACATATTCACAATACAAAGATACTGGTATACACACTTAAGGAATAACTGTCCCTCCCCACCCAAATGGAATGTTTCAGGAACAGATCTATAGACTGGTGTGACTGCCAGTGACAGTTTATTCTGCTTCCTCAAAATGAGTTCTTTCGTTGGACTTTCGGTAGTTTAACTGGCGTCTTATAAGTTATATGATGGAGCATCATTGATTGGCTTGTAGGGATTGCTAACAATGAACACTGGACTTATAAATAACAACAGATGGTGAATATGACTCTCCTGGTATTCAGCTTTAGGCTGGACGTTTTGAAGACAGCACATTCAATGACCTCATGGTCTGTGGGACGCTTTGATATTGTTCACCCTAGAATAGTTTTCCTGGAAGAATTCGAGAATGGTTCATGTGTTACCACTATGTTTTCGCACCATGAATTGTTCTCCATAGTACCATCGTCTATTAATGAAAAAATAAAGTTTTTCATTAACGGACGATTTATTATTGATGGTTATGATGGTGTATCATTAATGATATATATTTTTCATAAGCGAGCACACTTGCACTTGTTTATGCAACATTTCTCATTCGTGGATTTTATATCAGTCGTAGCAGTTACAGTGCCACCCATTCTATATGTTCGAGATTCTATTGTTACAGTTTAGTAGGTCATCTGTTTCTGGTGTCATCTCATTTGTAATTCCCCAGTGCCTCTCCAATCTCCCTGGGGCTGCAAGCTCTGTGCACTCCACTAAACCGAGTCAGCCATCCGCAGACAGACTAGCTTTGTTTTGGCTTCTTCAGAGAGGTCGCCTCATTATCGATAGGGAAATAAACAGGCCTAAAACCAACGATCCGCCAACGATAAAGACTCGTTGGTGTTGAGGGGTGTTCCTTTCTCTATAATGTAACAACAGTTTTCAGAAATCTAGCAAAATGTCTAATTACCCACCCCCGCAAGTTACGTCATTTATATTATCCATGGTAATGGCCAAGACCCACATCCGACAATCATTTGAAATAGTGCCAGTTTACATTCTTCATGGACAAACAGAATTGCTTACCGATGGTCATCAGATTTCCGTAAATGGTGTGGTTCATTCGATCTCCGTTCTCTTTAAACTTTCTGAAAGCTTTAGTTGTGGCATGTCGGTTTGATTTTAGAAGGTATGATACTGAGTATTAATTGTGCAGTGGTGTTGGTAACAGCTTTGCTAGAGAGAGATCACATCATTGCCATCTGTATATCATAGCAGGAAAATCTCCGTGCATGTTTCTAGAATTTTTATAATCCATCTGATCAAGGGAGCGTTTGTCATAGGACCTGCGTCAGGTTCTATACCACAAACAGCAGGCAAGAGGGCAATACAGTCATTGTAAAGGCGGGCGCTCGTATAAGCTAAAGCGGAGGAGGGTCATTGACAATTTTCGTTTAACCTATTGTCCTAATCACAAAATGTTAACTGCATTTTAAAATATAAAGCATTATTAGTGCATGCTTACGCCGCCATGGCTTTACATCGGTTTCCGTAAGTAATCCCGTCAGCTCCACACACGGGGTTGTACTCATCTGAACACGTGACCGGCGTGGTTGATCGATAGCACTCACCATTATGCACAACCATCACCCCTCTACAACCAAACACACTCCTCATATTAAAAGTAGAAAGAAATGTTGACTACGGTGTGAATTTATGTGGGTCGGGTGATTTTTTTTATCTTTTCAAAGAAAAATTTATGTCCAGTGGGATTTGATTTCGTAATTGATAAGAACATCTAGATATTCTTTCAAATATTAATAAATATGAATATACATAAATACAATCATACAAACAAAAATGACATTGTGGAGAGTGAGTAGACAACAAGGTTACAACGATGTACAATTCAAATTAAACAAATGCTATCACACTATATGAGAATTTTGTAGCTTAGTTGCATACTGTAGTAATTTTCCAAAATTGATCAGTTCTTGACTATTTTTAACACTGAGTAGTTTAATCAGTTTGAAAATGCTGGGTTGAGTTAACCTGGTTCGGGTGTGAAATGGGTTAATTTGACCCTAGCTGGAACAAGTACAGTGTGAGTGCAAAGTGGATTAAATATTCTAGGTTAAACTTATCTAAGATAATTTAATCCGGATCAACTCACCCAGTGTGAACTGATCCAAATACTTTTGTGGGAACACATTTTCGTGGTTCGAGAAAAACCCAGTACTTACTCTACTGATTTCAGGGTTTAAGAAGATGTTAAAATTTCTTTTCTTTTTTCCTGTTAATGTGGTCAATATGATGGTTCTGTAGCTATTAGGTAGCAGTAGCCAAAATCAGCGAAAATTAGATATCCACAAAAATTAGTGAATCATGCCCACCAGATTAATTAAACAATACATGCCAAATTTGTTTCTATAATGGATTATGGAAACAAAATCCTCGACTCTGATCATGAAGAAATATCTTCTATAACAAACTAGATCAATCTTCTTGTGATTAAATCTGTTTAGATTTTTATGTCAGTGTCAAAGGGCGCATGCGTGTCACGGTGTCGCATATAACCGAGACAATGAAACATCAAAGTAAATGTACATACTGATAAATGTGTTTCTTTTTATGACTTATGACACTTTTAGGGAGAGGACTCATATAGGCTAAGCCTGCTGTCCAATCTCATCAATTTATTGAATGAATATTGTTTATATAACGCTTTTACCTGCATGATGACATACATCGGTTCCCATAGGACTTGCCATTCTCACCACATACTGGGTTATAATTCAGTCGACATACACAGCAGGAAGCCGGCTCCTCGGCGGCCTGCACACCTCTTAGAAAACAATAAAGCATATCAAAGGTTTGAATATCCGAATCAAGCACCCCACGATTCTTTTTCTACACTTTGTGTTGAAATTTTATCTTCTGGAAAGTGACATTTTCTATCCTTGTTTGAGTGAGGTTTTCACTTCGTATTTGAGGTATCAAATGTATTTTGACGTCAATTTTCATAGATTAGATGTATTTTGACTTTATTATACAGAAAATGATTCACCACAAAATATATAAGAATGCAAAAACATTCATTCACTTTTGCATTGAAAAAAATAAAATTATCAATTAGCAGTGTGTGTATAATTTTGATGTTTCGCCACTATTCGATTTTCTGGTATGTTCTTTCTTTGTCATTATACATGAGATATATTACTTATACTGAAAGTTTTTTATTTTTTATTTTTTGGTGTAATACTCACGCGCATTCCATCAAACAAGTATTATCGTATGTAAAACCGTCCTCCCCACAAACTGGTGCTCGATCTTTCGGGCATGCACAAGGGACACTTCTGGCCAGGATAACGGACAAAACTGACCAACAGACCGCCAAAAGGACAGTTTTACACATAATGGAACACTGTAAGACAAAACTGACCAACAGACCACCAAAAGGGCAGTTTTACACATAACGGAACACTGTAAGAATGCCATACGAGTTTAGTTTGATTCAACAAGGCAATATTTGATTGTATTATACTCTATTGAAGGTATCGCAAAAAGAGAACACCTTTAAGATTTACAATGTGATGATATTCTTTAACAAATTGAACCGGAGTGTACAAGTGTCCAACGATTTGCTTACATTAACTACACTGTACTCACATGTACAGAATTCTGCCACTATACAGAAAGCCAGGAAGACGCGTGTTGATGGGTGTGGTGCAGAATTCAACAAAGTCCCCCGTCCAATATCATTTTGTGATTGTGACAAACTAAGGGTGACTGGCACTAGTTTTTTGTTTTTTTTGTATTCGATTTAGCAAAGATGGAACTATTTAACGTGATTTCTAAAATTCAAAACCTATTGCTAAAGGGTGAACCTTCACTTCACCGAAGACAGTGGAAAATTCAGTATTAACTACTTTCTGTATAACATACATATTTCATTCAAATGTAGCTATGGTTTATAGTTTAATGCGTGCTTCATTCACTGCAGCATAGTATAAGTTAGTAGATGCCAAATCTGTTTGATATTTCTTTCTCTTTATCAACGATAACCTAAATGTATTCTAACCTAAATTCATGCATATTTTGGCAATTTATTTTTTTCGTTGTGTCCTTTCATAGTTTATAGGGAGCGGGGGATCTAAGTGTTGTGTCCAGGTCCTCATCATCTTCGCTAGCCAAGTGTCCGATTCGCTTACTCGGACACTTGGCTAGCGAAGATGGGTCCCCATAAGTTTTGTAATTAATATTAGAATAAAATATATAGAAACCAAACCATGTCCACCATCATAATGCGATATCTAACACGTGTCATCAGACCCATCTAAGCGAAAAGATTGCTGTTATCTTGAATGAAGAAAATGTTTTTCTACTTACGAATTATTTCTTTCTAAGATTCCGTATCAGAAATATTGTTTGAAGATAAACTTCTACGTTTAATTTATAAAGAATTCATTTAATTAATGCATAATTAACTTCATCAGATTAAATAAAATCGGATTTGAAATATTTTCACAGTAATTGTGACCAGTTAATTCAATATTCCGTATGTTGACCTCAAATTATGTCCGCAAAGCAACCAAAAACCATTCATTTATCTTGTAAATAAACATGTTTGATTTGCGGTTTTTAATTTTGTTTTTGTCACAAAGTTTCATCAATCAAACCTAGAAATATTATGAAGAAAAAAATAATAGAATGTTTGATTTGCGCGCCTTTTTTAAATATAGTCTGCAAAATGCAGGTACATTGATGTTTTTAGATTTAAAAAAAAAATATGAGTGAAAATGGCTTAAAAAGTCGTTTTATTTTTCTAAAAACTTAATGATATACATGCAATAATTTACTGGCAAATGTATTCACTCCTTGTAATATTGATATCAGCATATGAAATGAAAAGAAATTAACGTATGTGGTCATGATTATTATACATTTTATTGTTTACATGTGTATGTACATTTATTTTATGGTATGCTGTTTGCATTTCTTTGTATCATGAGAACGATACAAAGATACACAGTAATCATTATCTTTTATTTATTGTACCTCATGTACCACTGATTGATGGTGTGAGTGAAAAATAAATGAACTGGAAGAAGAGGACGGTAGTCTTTATCTGAAATCAAGGCCCTTTATGTAAAATGTGCTACAATTAAATACACGTCGGTATCATGTGCCTTGTGCGTAAGAGTACACAGAGCTATCGTGCTCTCGGAAAAGATATAAGCATTAGTGAGAGGTCCATTAGAATGCCAATACCAGTATACATGCGCCATTTTTTGAATTTATTTATTTATTTATTTTTGTTGTTGTAAAAAAGAAAAAAAGAAGAAGAATAAACCTTCCGTTGCTATTTGTACTGTAGTTTGTTATTATACTTATGTCCTTTCTATGTATTTAATTATTCCTAAGGGTTGTTTTAAATTGTTTTATATGTTATTAGGGTAATCATATCATTACATTAGGCTCTGTATACTGTACTAATAATAATAATTATGTATTTTAATTCTGACACTATGAATATTTTATTCACATGCATGTTCACATCGATTTTATATTATCTTTTCTATCACATTTGCAAAGCGCTTTAGAGAATTATTGTTGATAGAGCGCTATAAAAATCTTTTAATTACAATTACAATGTATTATATAGAACAGGTCGACTTTTTTGTACCAGCTGTTCACAAACCCCAAAGCGTCACAATTACATCGTAATTCATATAGCAGGTGGTAGTCCGCGAGGTATAAACTAAATTAAATGTATTACTGATTTAAGGCAATAATTACATTTATAACTCTTAATTGGATATTACAGCGTGTTAGAGGAATGTGTGTGTGTGGGGGTGGGGTGGGGGTGGGGTGGGGGGGTGCGTATATGTGTGGGCTATATAACTATATAAGCTATGCTTTACAATTCAACTCCATCGGAATAAAAAGTAATCAAGATAATATCCTACTTATTCTCTTAATCGGGTGATTAAAAAATATACCCATTTCGAAATATTTATGAATAAGCTGAACTTCGAAGTGAATAATTAGCATGAGTGGCCTGTGTGCTTTTGGCGAAACAATTTGCGCATTGGACGTGTGAAGGGGAGTTATATTTCATGTTTAGAAATAATTTTAATACTACATATCGTAAACGAAGCTCTCTTCCTCCTTGATGTTTCTGATAATACTTTTCCAGCGCGCTCGTGCACATCTACCAAAAAATTTCAATCCTTCATGATGTCACCGTTTCCCCCTGGCACTAGATAGCTAAATTCGTTAAGTCGAAATTATCAGATATTATTCTAATAGTTATGATAAAATGGACAAAATTATGGTGTGATTTTCAGCATCGGAAAAAACCTATCTATACGGCATATATCCTTTACACTCATTTTCCCAGAAACTGTTAAACATATCAATGTATTTAATATTATATTGCTTCATTATATATATCATTATATGATAACTATATCTGTATGACCTTGACCATGTATTTGTATGGAGAGGGCTTATATAGGCAACGCCTGTTGTATTATGTATTATACATAATGAAATATCGTTTAAATTGAATATATCCTTTATGACGAAATGGAGAAAAATATTATTAGATATATGTACTCTGACATTAAAAGGTCTGTCATTTGTCATTATCATTTGGACAATCTGACTGATGGTTGAGTACCAGCTGATTACGTACGTCAATGCATTACTATACTGGTGCTACCGTACTAGTATATTCTTTGGTATATACGTGACAAAAATAGAAAGATTGCTAGGAATGATAGAACACAAGGTCAAAAACTGAATATGTTGATATCAGATCATCTTTGTAATGGAGAGACGGGGGGGGGGGGGTCAATTCTTCATTGAGATTGATTTTATGTTTATCAATTCAAGGTTTTATGGACATGGTCAAGGGATGTGAAAAGAAAATGTTGCTTACGTTCCACATTTCTGATAAGCATTGTATGGATATTAGTTATGTTTGAACAGGCATGTAGAATCCAGAGGGGGGAGGGGGGGGGGCTGCCCCTCCCTTTTTTGACAACGATCATTTTCATTTCACATGTATTGTTAAAAAAAAGCCCCCACCCCCACTATTTTAATAGTAGTAGTAAATGAGAACAATGTAAGCTTGAAGGTTATGATGAAAAAGAAATTCTAAGTCAGTCAGTCAGTCAGTCATAGTAGAAGACAGCACACAAATTCATCCTCCCCAACACAATTTAAGAAAATCAAATTATGGGGAAAAGAATCTGAGTCGGTCAGTCATTATGAGTAGAAGAACGCAACACCCATACACACACATGCGCTCGCATGCACACACATACTCACGATTGGAGAAAATGAAGCTTGGGGGGTCTGATCTTGGGTCAGTCAGTTACAGTAGAGGATATGTTTTTTTGGTGTTTTTTTTTTTTTTTTTAAGTTTTCATAGTTTTTTTACTCATATCAATACAATTTAGTACCATCAGTAGTATAATAGCACAGATACAATGCATTACATTGCAGAAAAGATATAAATGCAAATTACAATAGTTTTATGAAATTTTCAATAGCATTCGTTTTCAATGCATAATTACTATACTTTATAACTTTACACCACAAAACTGTACTCTTTTTGACATGATTTGATATGCTATATTCAGTTTCGCCAAGATTGCTTAGTCTACAATAAATTTTATATTTGTATATCTTCAAAGCAATGAAGGAATAAAGTTATTAAGCAGGCGTGTATTTTGATTACATTCAAAATAAAAACCAATAACAATACTTTTCCATTGAATATTGACTTTACACGCCAAAGACACCATATTCCAAACCAATGAAACATTTTTACACTCATATATAAGATGTCTCATATCTTCTGTTTCTAGACACAGAGAACACTTGTCAGAATATTTTTTTTTCCCATTTAAAAATATATTTTTTACAGGAAAGCAAATTATGCATCAGTTTATAATTAAATTCAGCAATATTTTTATCTAAAGCTAACTTGATGTTTTGTTGATAAATGTGTTTCCACATTTCTTTACTGACATTATATTTTTTGTGATATAAATTATGGTGCTTTGGTGATATAAACAATTTACTCAAAAGTATTTCATAGAAAAAATTACATTTTTGTTTTTCAATCGTACAATATTTATTAGTAAAATTGAAATATCTTTTATGTTTATAAATTTTGATTCGCGTCCATGAATTTTCTTTCTTATATATTTAAAAGCTGATTTGACTATTTTATATTCACAAAGTACATTTGCTTTTTTGCAAATTTCTTTGCTTATTTCATCAATGGTCTTAAAACCGTTATCATTAAACAAATCTTTCACATATTTAATATTTTTTATCCAATTTTTAAAATATATAGTCTTACCATTAAACAAAAAATGCTTATTGTTCCAAATTGGTTCTTGTAATTTTTCATTATTGTTCATATTTTGCACATTAGGAATTATTTTACATCGATTAAAGTAAGTAAACACCTCTTTATAAAATTGTGGAAGTTTGGTAAATATATCAAAGTTCTTTAAATCAGTACAATTCATTTTCAATATATATTCTAGATTTACATTATAAGCTCTTAATAGCTTATCAAGGTGTGAACTATGAAGTTATGACCGTCATTTTTTATAAATCGCGGTATCCAGGCAGCTTTCAATGCGTGGAATTTAGTAAGTATATCTATTACTCCAATACCGCCATCTTCTATTTTACCAATCAATATTTTTCTTTTTATTCTATCTTTTGACCCCCATAGAAAATTAAAAATAATTATACATAGCTTTTTAATGAAAGTTTCACTAGGGAGAGGTAGGATAGATGCAACAGAAATGAATTTGCTTATGCCTAAAGTATTAATTATTTCAGTTTTACCAAAAATTGCAAGTTTTCTCTTTTTCCATGACTCAAACAGTTTTTGCATTTTTTCACTTGTATCAATCCAGTTTCTTTTGTAACGTTCTTCTTTATCTACACCAATATATATTCCAAGGTATTTTACAGATGATGTATTTACTTTTATTCCCTCAAGTTTCTCTATGTTACGATGCAACCTACGTGGACCTGTCAATATACATTCGGTTTTATCCACGTTTAGCTTTGATCCTGCATGTTTGGAAAATTCATTGATTGTTTTTAAAGCCTCTTTTAAAGATTCTACACTTTTAAGAAATAGTGTCAGATCATCTGCACGATGAACATGTTTATACTCTTTACTAAATTCAGAGAGTTTAATTCCTAAAATTTTATCATTTTTCTTTATCTTTAAGGCTAGAATATCTGCGACAAAAAGATATAGAATTGCCGAAATAGGGCATCCCTGTAGTAGAGGATATGTTGAAACTACTCAAGATACTATAAAAAGTCATATCTACTAAGGAAAGTCATGTTATGCATCGGATGTTAAGCGGGGGGGGGGGGGGATCCTCGGAGTTGGTGATCGTTTAATAGATGTTTTGGAGGTCCTGAAATCCTCCTTATCGACCTCAAAGACTTAGGGTTTACTACCCGTAGCTGTGTGATTTGAATATCAGACACGGAAAATGAAGATCCTCAAGAAAATCGTTATTTGTAACCCCTCGCACCATTTCATGTCCTCCACCATCAGCTCAGAATTATTCATTAGTAGTTTACGGTACATAACTTTATTTTCAAACTATATTGATTATACCTGAAGCATCGTCGCAAACAACGGGTTATTGTTTCATTCTATTTCACAAATGCAATGAAACAATAACCCGTGGTCTGCAGCGATGTATTTAAAGAAACTTTGCGCACATACGAGTTTCATCTCAATAGAATGAGTTCATTAACCTGTAAGTTGATGTAAAGTTTGCGCTCAATTATGGACGAGATGCACGTCTTGCATATAATTCAAATTCAAATAAAAAATTCTTTATTGGTGCAACACATCAACAAGTAATGGTTATTTATAAGCATATATATCCAAGTTACAGTTCTTATTCATAATTAACAGCATCAGAATGCACGTGTACAGACATAGACAAACTATAGACTATTTAACACGAGAGTTATCCTTCATTGTTTACATGATCGTGTGACAGCTCATAAACATGTAAGCCGGTGTGAGCAGGGACAATCGTTACAAAGTTTTGTGCGTATCGAAACCGAGTAGATGTCTATATGCGAATGAAGACGTGATATGTGTACGTGAATACAAGTGTAACCAATGTTATATACAAACGTCTTTACAATCAAATTGTATTTTTAAAAAAATAAAGGTTTAAAGTATGAAAAAATCAATGAAATCCAATTTGTAATTTTTTTATACTGTGGTCCCTGAAGCCAAACGATTTTGCGAGATTCCTACTGCGAAAGTTCTTGAAAGTTGGAAGAGTGGGGAGGGGGTCTAAATCTGCGAATGAATTACCGCCATTGACTATGAAATTTTGTCACTGGATAATTTTTTCTTCAATTTCTTGCTAAGGAAAAAGGCCCCTGGTAATGAACTGCAATGATAGCCAAACCACAATCTCTAACACGTTGTATTTCATGTTTATTTGTCATTTACGGTTTTTGTGACTTTCACCTTAGATCTACAACACAGTTTAAAATTTACGAAAAACTTTCTTAAAACTTTGATGCACATACAGGCATCGGTTTCATCGAGAATTTTTGAAATTGTCAATTGTTTTTCTTTAAGTATCTGAAAATATTTCAAATATTGCAGTTTCGATTCTCATTTGAAACTAAGTAAGTAAAAAGGTAATTGCTTTATCATAGTGACATCTGTTATCGTACATTCAAAATTTCGTATAATTAGATGCAAATTCAAAACACCCGGTCCATTGGACCTTCACTATACATCTTGTGTATATTTCAAAATGACGAATAGCCGATTTTGTCTAATCCTTGATTAAACATGTACCAGTGTGTTTATAATTATGCATAATTGACATCAATTTAATGAATTGTGTTTGGTTTAACAATTTGTCCTACGTTGCTCATAAAATCATGGATACGAAATCATCACGAATTCTTTTCATTCAAAATCGCTGTAAAATGGTAGAAACAGTTTCCAGTTTTCCACGGATTGGACAAGAATAAAACTACATGTGACTTTTACTGTCGTTCATTTAATTTTTACATACTTCACTCGTTTGCATATTTATTTCTAACTGGTTGACTAATGGCATAAATTTGAGACACGAGGTTGACAGTTTTAGCACACAAGGTAATGATGCTTATCTAAGACAAATGTCTTCATGCTCCATCCAACTTCACACGTTCCCAGCGACAAACTGAAATGAAAGGTGAGTACACGTTCGGTGTAGTTGAAAGTATTCATATTTCGCGAGCTGCAGATTTTATTCTATAACAAGATTTCATTAAGTTTATGGCGAAGACACTAACTGCGCTTTTTTTTTTTTTTTGGCTAGAATAATGATGATAAAATCAGCCTATTTTATCTAGAAGAGCAGATTTCATAATACAATTACTTTTTTCATTCAACAAGCACCTAATGCGTGCAACTCTCATCATTGCACGAATGAATAAGTGTTTATCACGTTTGGACTATATTACTATAAGCGCAAGTGAGCTTTTCTGATCACCAGTTGTTCGTCCGTATATGTCTGTAAATTTAAACATTTTTTTTTACTTCTTCTCCAGAACCACTGCGCCAATCTCAATCAAATTTGTCATTAAATATCATTGGGTGAAGGGGATTCAAAATCTTTCAATTAATTTAAAGGGCGATTTCTTTAAAAAAAAAAAATAGTAAAAATATGAAGAGGCCCTTTTTTAATATCTTCCTTTTAAGAACCATTTTCCCAGAAAAGATCAAATTTATGTTGAAGCTTCCTCAAAGGATGTAGTGTCAACATTGTTCAAATCATGGCCCCAGGGATAGAGTGGGGTCGCAATAAGGGATCGAAGTTTTAAATGGGGATATATAGGTAAAGAAATCTTTTTTTAAGGAGCAGCAGGGTCTTGATTAGTGATATTAATATGCAAGCATCCTGCATCTTCTGGTAAAGAAGATTCAAGTTTTCACAAATCAGTGCCGCGAGGGGGGGGGGGGGACAGTATGGTCAAACTTTTTTATTGGAATACATAGGGAGAACTTCAAAACCCATTTCTCAAGAGCAACAAGAACATGTATAGCCGTACTGATAAGCAAGCATCCTCAGGTAGTGCAGACTCAAGTTTGTTCAATTTGTGGTTCTCAGGGGGTTGGGATTGGATGAGGTCATAATAAGGTGACAAAGTTTTACAAGGGAAGATATGATAAAACGTCGAAGTACTCATGTGAACAGCTAAGCCATGATTAGTCATGTTTAAAATAGGCAGGAATCCTCGGGACTTCGATTTGTTGAAAATAATTCCCCAAGGGAAGGATGGGGCCACAATAGGGGTTACAATGGAAGTTTTCAAAGCATGGAAATTTATAGTAAAAATGCTTTTAAAATCTCCTCAAAAGTAGCAGGGCCAAGATTAGTTATAACAGTATGCAAGAATCCTTAGGTAGTTCACATTCAAATTTATCCAAATCCTTGGGGAGGGGTTATAGGATGGAGCCTTAGAGTTTTACATAAGAATAAACTTTTAAAATCTTGTTCTCACGTGTTAATCAAGCATCCTTTGGGTATATTTGATTCATTGTGACCTTGATGCAGGAAGAGGGCTGAAATATGCTGTGCCTGCTGCCCAATCCCATTTACTTATCTGTGAATAAAATATTTTTCAAATCAAATCTTGGGGCAGTGCAGTTTCAAGGGTGTTTTCCTTCTTCAAATAATGGCCATTGGGGTAAGTTTGGGTCGCAATGTGGATTCAAAGATGTGTGGATTCAAGTTAGATTAAGTCTTGACCTCGTTTGACTTAGTTGAGGTCATAATATGGGTTCAAAGATTTTTCGTGGGAAAAATATTGATGGTCGAAAACGTCAAGTCGTTTGCTATTCAAATTAAAGAATGCACACACATACCATCAATTTATTGGCTATTGTTTAAATCAAAGAATACACACAAATTGCATTAAAAAGGTATTTTTGATGTTCGTTAATTCTTTTCGATTCAGTTAATTGTTAGTATTAAGGATCATATTGTTTATAATTACAATTACGTCATTGACAAATGACAAGGATTCCAATCTGAATATTATCAGAAATTTACAAAAGATATATAAACATATGACAGTTTACGATATGTAATATATACATTGTTCTAAAGTATTTCTAAATTTTCTTTTAGTTTATCGTTAGTATTATGGATTACATTGGTTTTGAGCACAATTAAGATATTGAGGAATTGACGACAGTTCACAATTGACAACAGTTCCAATACTATACATCAGAAATTCACAGTAATATATGAACACTTGACAGTTTGGTATGTACGATATCTCAAAATATCCACGAAAACATAATTATACATTATCAGTCGCCAGAGTGTCTGTTGTGTCTACATAAAGTTTTATTTTATTGAAATCAAAATAAGTGTATTATAATAGAACTTAATTTGATCTATACATTGAAAATTTGGTAAACGACAATAGAGTGATCTAACTTATTTAAGGGGTAGTTTATAAAAAGCTTTATACACCTAAAAATAGTCCAAAATGCATTCTTATGGAATCTTTTGCTGTGGAACGCAGATTAATGTATTTCTATTGCAGAGAGTCTTTAATTATGACTTTAATTAAGCGTGAAACCAGTAATTATCACTTCTTTAATAAAATGTAATGATGCAATAAACCATAAGCAGGCTGCCACAGAGTTCTTAAAATAGATGAAAGTACTGCAAAAAATGGATAAAGCGCATGAAATATCAATTTCACTCTACTTTCATCGAATGTCGCTAATTCTGATGATAATTGCACCATAATGAGCTGTTTGTCTTTTACGTGTCGTCATAATGTGTACTACCGCTCAGATTACTGCATATTTGACCTTGATTTATGCAGGTCATGAGACTCATATCTTAAGTAATATGTGTCAAATTATTACTTTTATCCAATTTGCAAAACTGACACATCATGGTAGTTGAAATAAAGGTTCATAATAGCCAAGATCACACTGCAATATACATGTAATAGCATAGTCAAATCTCCAATTCTAATTCCAAATGATCTGCAACAAAAAACTGAAGTAATTCTAAAGACCGTGCACATGTGTGTATATATATATATATATGTGAGTGTGTGTGTCGGGGGGGGGGGGGGGGGGGGGAGGGTCAGGAGTGTCGGGAACCTTATATTCATGCCCCTACCATGAATGTCCGAGACATACAATGTTACCATTTCCCGTTCTTCCATTATTATTCAGTTTCCGTTCATTTTCTTTGCTACGTATGCGCATAATCAACTGAGTTTTATTTTATTTTTTTGCTTTTGATAGATAGATAGCTTCTTTATTCTAAATTTAGCTCTATCTGGCATTGCAAATAACATACATACACATAAGTACATACATATTGTGTTTGGAATACAATTTACAGTGTAGGATTTCATCATAACACAGTTTTGGCTTGATTGATATGGAGGGTTGGATTAAGTAATTCATGTATCTAATGATGATAATAATTACAGTAGGCCTATCCTAATGCAAAGCAGGAAAATTCGGTCATTCTATTTGATGGGAAGAAAATGATTATAATTATAATCGCAAAAGATACTACGTGACGATGCAAGGCACCATGATTATTACAATACATTAAAACTGCTTGTAATTAACATACATATTGTACGCAATAATCAGTAATAGTAGATTACATTTTTATATCAATTCCTAACCCTCTCTTTTTATATAAATAAATTGGTTATGTACATTTAAATGGCATGTCTTGCTAGTTCACAAACAGCAGAAAGCACTTCAATATTTTGTATTTATGGACACGCTCACAAATTAAATAACCCCCACCCACACACCCAAGAGATACTGAATTCCACGAAATCAATTCCACCAAAATACTTTTTTCTTTTTTCTCGACACACAAGAATAAATGTTGATACAGCAAAAATGTTTATATATATTCCAGGTTTATATCTATTTTCCCTTGTTCTGAGCGGCTCTCTTGTCAGTGTGACGTCATTTCTGAATACCGGTACCTCCCCTTCCTCCCCAAATACCAGTCTGCGGAGCTGTATGAGAGAAGCCGGATATTACAAAAGATCAAAGAGTAGCTATAGAAACTACAGAAACAAATTCTCTAATTCAATGAAGAGATGGTGCTTGTAAGTATCTTGCGTTTACGCTGCAACGGTTTAAATAATATTCTGTACAAAATTAGGCTGGCAGATGACATTTTTTACAACACTGGGTTCAGAGAGGCTTCAAATCGAGTGACAGTCTATACGAAATTTACATTATGACAATTAGCAGTAAATACAAACTTTACAATATGTCAACTAGCAGTAAATACAAAGTTTACAATATGTCAACTAGCAGTAAATACAAACTTTACAATATGTCAACTAGCAGTAAATACAAACTTTACAATATGTCAACTAGCAATAAATACAAACTTTACAATATGTCAACTAGCAGTAAATACAAACTTTACAATATGTCAACTAGCAGTAAATACAAACTTTACAATAGCCTAAGTTGTCACTTGACAGTTGTCATGTTGTAAATTTTGTATGCAATGCAACCTGGTAAATTAAAAATTCACAATATCACATCAGTGCCATTTCATTGGCTGATTTGTGCAACATTGTGTGGATGTATTTGGTGAATACGGTTGCGGACAGAGTGCCTGCATTAATTATCCTTTTCAAGTCCAAAATGAACTAGCGAAATATGGATGCTGGTGTAACATTTCGGTTTGCTGTCTTATCACTGTGTAATGTGCTTATAACTCTCCTCGGTTTATGTGATCCGGACATCCGCTTCTCAAACGTCGTATAAATATTTACATTTCATTAACACTATTTGTGATGGACGAGGACTCCAATGACAGTACATCTACCGACTGCTGGGAATTTGTTCAAGTTCTTTCAAAACTCATTGTGTTGCATGCAGTAGGGGGTGTGTGTGGAAATCACATTCACTGAGGTTTAACAACATGGGTATCGTATCAAACAAGAAAGAGAAAGTTTTGTCTTTAAAAAAAGATTAGGATTAGGGGATCTAAAATGGCCCTAAGAGGGATAGCAAGTTCCACGTGTAATAGAAATTTATCCCATTCCGTTACTGTGGTCAGTCACGGCTTATTTCGAAAACGTCTGGCTTTGTTGTACTGGAAACGAAAGTCTGTTCTCTCAAATAAGGGAATACAGTGCGGTTGATTTAGAGTAGTGAAAACATAGTCCCCAAACGACCAAACCCCATCATAGCACTAAATGTTACAACTACAAGCAAGAAAGAGTATAAGTGGCTTGATGACCCAAATGTCTTAACTGGAGAAGCACATATGGAGTATATCTGCTAATCTGTCAGAAATGTGACGGAATCATCCTAAAAGACTACCGAGCATTTGGTCGTGAAGAGAAAGAATTCATTGTTCTTGCGTTTTCAGTTAAATTCAAAACATTTTCTGTTTCATTTAGATAAATTACGTATGAAATAAATTTGCAAAGAATCCATTAATGAAAGCCACTATAGGGGTTTGAAATTTTAATTAGGAATATATAGAAACATTCTTTTTTTTTTTTTTTTTTTTTTTAAATCTTCTCAATGTGGACCATGAACCTCTTTGTGGGAGGGGGGGGGGGGTGTTACAGATGTATATATCTCATGAAATGCAAAATTCAGGAACGCGTAATTTGAAATTTGTAATTTGAAAAGTGCTGTCCTTTAAAATGAAAAATTAGTGGTTATGTTCTAATTCTATATTCTGTAAAAACTAAATCTGTAAAGGACAGTCGGATTTCATTTTACATTACGAGGTAATAAATGAATAGTAATATGAAATTAAGATCGATAAGGATATAATTAGTATGTCGTACGAACTCGTGATATTTCGGCATGTCCTTGGTAATGACATATTTTTTAAAAAAAACTGGTTGTCATGCTTTTATTAATAACATATTTAAAGATTTATTCCATAAGTAAACAGAAAATGTTTTAATTCAACTTAAAATGCAAGGCCAGTGAATTAATTTACCTACACAACCAAAATATTATCTTTTTTTGACACATTTAAAATGTCTAATTATACCTTTAATATTTCACCTGCTACTTTTTATCTGTCTTCGATATCAATGAAATTCAGGTGACCTATTGCAATTGATTGCCATCCGTCGTCGTGCGTTGTGCGTTAAAATTTTTTTACTTCTTCTTGATAACTACCATTCCAATTCTTTTCAAATTTAGTATGAGGCATCTTAGGGACAAGGGGGACACCCATGGGGCCTTAGAGGTGGGGGCAACAATTGACCAATTTTCAAAAATCTTCTTCTCTACAACTGCACGTGTAAGAAAAACTAAACGCATAGTCATGTAGAGCAGGAAGGCCTCTACCACAAGTGTAAATTTCATGATCCCTGGGATAGAAGCTCTGACCCCTAGGGTGGGACCAAACTTAGTATATAGTGTTTATGTGGAAAACACTTAAATAAGATCTTATTAAATGCTATTGATTTGAAACTAATTGGATATTTAGAAAAAAACAGGTAGTCCTTTACCAAAATTGTAAATTTGATGATCCCAGGGGTAGGGTATTGGTATCAGGGTGAGGCCAAAATGGTCAGTTATTGAATGTGTGAACAATAGAACAATTTTAATTTCTTGATAAGTACCATTCCAATTCCTTTCAAAACTGGTATGAAGCATTTTTTGGACAAGGTGGACATAAATTGTAAACTTCAGGACTCTTGCACCCCTGGGGCCTTAGGGGAGAGGCAAAAATTGACCAATTTTCAAAAAGCTTCCCTACAATAAATGAACAAACAATACATGTTTAAGAAAAAACTAAATGCGTAGTGAACCCTATACAAAAACTGTAAATTTTATGATCCCTGGGGTAGAGGTTCTAAACTTCTATTCATGGGATTTTGCAAAAACCTGTGTCATCACATGAGGGTGGAACTACCTTAATTAAAGAGTGTTCTACATATCACAGTGCCTTCATTGAGAAATGAAAACCATAAAACAGCGAAAGATATGAACATTGAGATACAATTTGTGTTGTATTTTCTGTCGTCTATTTCACAAATAAGAAACTATACATGTATATACATTATCAAATGCTTGTAGAATATATATATCATACGTATGTTTATTAGAACAATACAATAGGACTGCATTTCATTCCAGAGTGCATGAAAGAGTGCTACCGTGTGTCCAAACCTCTATAGAAGACAAAGCTCTTCGGAGCCCTTCGGACTGGTTCCTTTCTATGACGTTTGACTCCAGATTGGCTTCAAGAACATCAATCGCCATGTGCAAGAAATTGAAAAGTAATTAACCTCTTTCTATTTCACACACAAAAATATGTATGTATCGTTCTTGGTTGCCCCTCCACTTGATGTGTGACATTAGACCAACCTTGATTTTTCCACCATCTATCTTTTTATTATGATAGAATTAAAAAGGAAGCTGAAGTGCATCAAGCCCTCTAGCTTACGGAGAGCCAGGAGATGTGTTAAGTCGCTGACAAAGCCTCTTCGACAAACTCTGACAGAAATGTACATACAGAACAAAACAAACGGACACGATGCCCAGAAACTGGCTTGCATGTAAGTACAAATGCCTAAATCCTTTTCCCTAATGCAAAAACAAAAATTGTCCTAAACTTCTTTAAACGTTTATTGGGTGTTTATTTCTCAAGCTACAGTTTCCCCAAGCTCGTCTGATTGCATTGTACGGGTTTTCGATCACATCAATTTGAACGTTCATTTTACTTAAATTCGAAAAACGAAATTAAATGTATATTGATGTTCATCACAATTTAAATATTCTCTTCTGTATGTACCTCTCTGTTTCAGAATATCAGCTGCAACAGCTACATGTTATAAAGAGAAGATACGTTCCTGCCGAGGTTACCTTCGGAATTACATCGGTGCCTACCATGTTATACTGGGCGGGAAATGTCTGTCTGTTCTTCAGACATCAGTTGACTTTGCAGACGACTCGTTCATTATCCCAAGACAGACAGACAGGAACTGGATATCCATCGTCCAGTCGATTCTCAAAGAAGTAGGCATTAACTATTTTCCAACACGTACAACATCAGAAATACACTCAACGGAAGCATCATCACAAGAGACATGGAAGTTTACCTCTGCGCCACCGACAAAGCCAATGTCTGATTCAATTGTAGACAACCAGTCAACGTCATATCTTGGTGAAAGTGCGAGGTCAGAATCAGAGAGTACAAATAAAACTGAAAGTGAAGAAAACAAACACATGCAACGTACCACAACAATGATTGAATTTAATCTCACTACCTCAATAATACGTCCAAACGAAAACAGTAACAACTCAGAATCACAGGAAGGAAGTGACGTCACCGACAGTGACGATGCTATTTACAAAAATAATGTTAGTACGAGTTTCGACAAACCTCTTAACTACACACCTTCCACATTTTCCAATAAATCTGATGTGGACGAGTCATCTTCAACAGCATCACCATATTTGTTCATGCCGTCAACATCGTCAAAATCCCTATCGTGTTTGTCCTTATTCTCTCTCATTGTGATCGCTTTGGTGTTTCACTGAATCTTTGACAATCTTTTTTGTATGTCTATATTCTTATGCTGTACAAATTAATAAGTGTGTCCTGTAAATAGTATACTGATATTTGTAAATAAATATGTTTCAAAGTTTCTTTATCGAGCAAGAAATGGATACAAAATTCAAACGGATCCAAAGTTTCAGGAAATTGAGGCCTGTGCTAGTGAAAGGAAGAATTCAGTATGGCGGACAAAAGTATGGTACTCTATGATGAAGTGTTGATTTTTGTTATTTATTTGTTTGTAGAGTGGTGTAATTTTGGTTTGGTGGGGGGTTAATCCTTGTTCATGAGATATTTACACTTGCCTACCTCCTTAACTATTTGCCATTTCTCTCTACTTCCCCATACAATGCGTCGAGCTATTTTTAGAATACAGTACGGTATTGACCTCCAGTTATTCCCCTTAACCATCATTCTTCAGTTTTTCTCAAAACAACATTAAAAGTATCATTCTCTTCATTTCCTCGAGAGGGGAGGGGGCGGTTGAGGCAGGTAAGTGTAAAAATCTCATGAGCAAGGATTTTACCCAAGAAAATCCAAGTTCATTTCAATATTTCCACTCCTGGCTCCTTCAACATTTGCAAACGAATCTGCAGTCCGATCTGGAGGTGGAAAAGGAAAGCCAAAATTTTATGATAAAAAAAATCATATCTAAATATACATGTATGTATATGCTTTCCTCTCTTTGATGGATCCAATTTGGCTGTCTTGGTAAATATGGACTGTTGATCTAGTAATCCTTTAAATAAAATGATGTAAGTGTCGATTCTGACGTCCAGTGTGCTGCTCCCAATATTTCTTCTGCTGAAGGTCCAAGAAATTTATAATCATCTAGTGTCATGAGCAATTTTCAGCGCTTCTGACTCCGCGTTCTCATAAACAAAATGAATCATACTTACAATTCATCTTGCAAAAGTATCCAATGAGGCTTCTTTTAGTAAATTTTAGTAGATTTAAAATCGCAAAACTTTTCTCAGATCAACATTAACAGTTGCTTCTTCAACAAAAATGGGAAACGGAAACATTCATATCTAGTGATCAGTCATATGCATCCAAAAAATTATTTTGTTAAACACCATTCTAATTTCACGCACAAGTACTCTGAAGTGGAAATAGAAAATATATTACTGTTCGTTATCTTCACCTTGCATTGAGAATATCTTCGTAGTCTTTTGTGATCAGGTTGGAATTCCCATGGGGACGAATTGTGTTCCTTTGTTAGCTCACCTGTTTTTATGCCTCCGAGATCGAAGGCATATTGTTTTTGTCCTGTCTGTCATTCTGTAATCATGTCTGAAACTTTAACCTTGCTAATAACTTTTGAACAGTACGTGATAGAGCTTTGATATTTCACATGAGTATTCCTTGTGACAAAACCTTTCCGTGGGTACCAACATTTTTGACCCTGTGACCTTGACCTTGTAGTTTGACTTACTTTTTGAAAGCTTTAACCTTTGCAATAACTTTTGAACAGTAAGTGATAGAGCTTTGATATTTTACATGAGTATTCCTTATGACACAACCTTTCCGTGGGTACCAACATTTTTGACCCTGTGATCATGGAGTTTGACCTACTTTTTGAAAATTTTAACCTTGCTTATAACGTTTGAACAGTAAGTGATAGAGCTTTGATATTTCACATGAGTATTCCTTGTGACAAGACCTTTCCATTGGTACTAAACCTTTTGACCTTGACATTTGACCTACATCTATTTTTTTTTAACATTGGTCATAACTTCTAAAAGGTAAATATTAGAGCTTTCATATTGTACATGAGCATTTCTTATGACAAGATCTTTCTACTGGTACCAAGATAGTTGTCCTTGTGACCTTGGCCATCTTCGGAATTGGCCATTATCGGGGGGCATCTGTGTTTCACAAACACATCTTGTTATATTCCTGTAAAGCAGAATTTATTTAAAAACTTCTACGCGAGATGAAAAAATTTCTTGCTGTGGCCTTCAATTCGACATTAAGATATATCGACAACGCTTTATCTATTAACAATAATAATTTTCATTCATATGTGATTCGATATACCCCCAGTGAACTCAAAATAAGACACCACAGAGTCCTTTTCATCTGCTTCGTACTTTGATATTTTATTGAAAGTAAATATCAACGGCTAATTAACATGTCAACTTTATGGCAAAGGGTTTATTTCAGCTTCTATATCGTCAACTTCCCATATTCATGTAGCAATATTCCATTATCATCTGCATATTTTATTTATATATCTCAACTGAATCAATACACAAGAGCTTGTTCTGCGTATGATCAGTTTTTAAATCAAGACAGGCTACTGACAAACAAATTGATGTTACAGGGGTTTCAACAGTATCGTTTAAAGCCAGCATTTTGCAAATTCTATGGTAATGAACTAGTTTGCCGATACAACCTATCATTGGGTCAAATGCTGTCTGATTTGTTTCATACCGATTGTTAGGCCGTTCTTGGCACATGGATTTTGACTACGGATTACTCCGTTTACCTGATCAAGATAGGGCTCACCGCGGGTGTGATCGGTCGCCAGGGGATGCTTACTCCTCCTAGGCACCTGGTCCCACGTCTGGTATATGCAGAGGTCAGTGTTTGCTCAACTCTCTATTTTGCATTCCTTACAGAAGTTATGAGATTGATCACTTGTTCGTTATCTTCACCTTTCTTTGTAGTTATTTCCTTGATATGTTACAAACAACCTAGTCTAGATAGTTTTCGTTCTTTTAGTATAAATCTTCAAGGCTCGACAAGGACCGAGTTTCAAGTGTTCGGAATCTGTAACGCACAAATCAAATACAGGAATAATAAGAGGTTCCCAAGGTCTATTTAATGATTGTATTTTTGCTAGAAATTTCAGGTTTGGTTACATCTTTATTCCTTTATTTTCTATCCTAAAATGACCTTCATCCAAAGACAGACTATGAATTTCACTGACTCTGGAGGGTGAAGTAATTGCCACCAGGAATACAGTCTTTAAAGTCAAACATTTTAAATCTTCTTTATCAAGTGGTTCAAATGGTCCTTTTGTCAATGTTAATATGCTTAACAAGTGGTAAATTCCAATTTGGTGTTAATTAACCTATGGAAGGATATTTATGAAATACTCCTTTGAACCAATATTGTTCCTATTCTGATGAACTACAGCCATTTCCGACTTGTTGCTCTCAGCGGGTGTGGCCGGTCAACAGTTGATGCTTACTCCTCCTAGTACCTACGCACCTGATCCCACCTCTGGTAGATCCGGGGGTCCGTGTTTGCCCGACTCTCTATTTTGTATTCTTTATAGGATTGATCACTGTTCGTTATCTTCACATTTCACATTTCATCCAGCAATAGTCTGTGGTTTACATTTCCTCACATTGAAAATGAACATAAAAAATTCAGCTATTTCTGGACTAAATTTTTACACCAGCTGTTATATTTTGAGTCTTGTGTCATAAACTGTTTGTGTTGAAGATTTTCTGGCATTTTCCATAGTTTCTGAAAATTCTTTGACTTGTGATGCAATTTGAAAGTTTCCATGCTACAAGATTGAGGGTTTCTGGATTTTGATGAAATACTCGATTGTGATTTTGAGATAATAGGTCTGGCCACTGTGGTTGTTTTATTGGTATATCAATGAGAAGGTCTGTCATTTGAGGATACCACGACTGCCTTGGTCACATTGGAGCAATGAGCAAAATGATGCTCGTTTCTTTTGTAATACTTTTGGAATGAGAATTGTAGGAATACATAAGCATATTGTACATCCCTTTCCAACAGATCGACAGAGCATCCACTTGAAATGCATTCGTGTCTGTGAATGGACAACAGTATATTGGCAACTTCTTGTTCTGAGCTGTTGCAGACAGATCTATACAAGGAGTTTCCATTTGTTGAAACAATATATTCCCCACTGTGTTGTCGAGTGACCATTCCGCCATACGTACTTTGTTTCCTCGGGAAAGTGCATCTGCAATAAAATTCTTCTTCCCTGGAATGTGCACTGTCCTCAGTGAAACCTTGTGTTGAATGCACCACTGGAACAACTCCCATGTCAGATAACACAGTTCTGCAGAGTGTGTCTCTCCCTGTTTGTTTATGTAACTGATCACTGTTGTGTTGTCCGATCGTACAAGGATTACTTTTCATTTTATCAAATACAATGCCTCTTGTAGAACTGAGTGCACAGCCTTTAATGCCAACCAATGTATGTGTCTCTTTTGGTATTGGGGGTCCATACCCCTGTAGTTTCCCAGTCCTCCAGATGAGCTCCCAACCGTGTTCTGACGCATCTGTTATCAATGTCAGCCGATATGATGGGTCCTGTAGTGGAAAGTCTTTGAAAAACAATTCCCGACTCGTCCACCATTTTAGATGTGGAATTACAACTGGACGAATCATTATTATATGAGTAACCGGATGAATATTTGGCCTCCACAAAGCCAGAAGGTACAATTGCACTGGCCGCATGTGCACAGTGAAACAAGATAAATGCATGAAGCCATCAGGCCTAGTAGTTTGAATATTATTATCTAATATTGAATTATCACTACAGCTTCTAATAGAGTCTGCACTTTATCTATCATACCCTGAAACCTGGACTCCGTATGCATTGCAACGGCCTTTTCCAGACTAAAATATGTAAATTGTTCCCAGACATTTTATATTTTGACATGGAATGAGAGACGACTTCTTGAGATTGCCTAACAACCCATATCCTGAACTAGTTGTAATGATACATAATCTCGCTGACGAAGAAGAGCACTGATTGACACTGAATATTTCATTTAAAACACATTTAAAGTAGTTTTAGGCATGAAAAAAATTAACTTTGCTGAAAAAATGAAAAAGTTTAGGAACATGCGTTGTGTCCCTTCTTTTAGGGTTTTTATTACCCATTGATCCTCTGTGATCGAGGTCCACGTCCTGTAAAACCATAATAAACGAGCTCCTACCTGTGAAAAATCTGTTTGTCTGAACATTTACTTCCGTGAAGCTTGAAACCCTTTTGCTCCCCCAAATGGCTTTCCTGGAAAAAGAATCTTTCTTGTTGACCTGTCCTCCACGAAAATTGTCCTTCCCCTGCTCTGGATTCAAGGAATTGTTTGTTTGTTGTCATGATTAGACGAGTGCTCAAAAGAATCTAGTTTCCTCTTTCTACTCATCTCCATGAAGTTCGTATCATCCTTTCTCGTGTAGTTCAAGATTATCAAAACTCTTTGATGTGTTGTAAACATTCTGAGTTTTTCTTGCATCTCGCAAGTTTTCTGCAGACGCGTGAAGATATTCAAAATATTGCCCATTGAACAATTGACCACCAAAGATGGGCAATTTGATTAACTGTTGCTTTACTAATAAAATCCACATTTTCAACACCCCCCCCCCCAACTTTCCTACGATTCAGCACTGAATTTGCCCTTATTCTAGCGGTCAGCTCAACCGCTATTGAGGGCACTCTTCTTGACATGATCAAGGTAGTTGAGAAAGAGGCTACTTCTGGTCATTTAAAGAACATGTCAGTTCGTAGCAGGGATGATAAAACCTTTATGGTAAAGAAAGATGACGTTGATGCCTTTTGTACTTCTCCAAAGTTGGATGACGATATGGAGGAAGGCTTAGTGATGGGACAGAAAAGTGGTTTTGGACGGTCCAAAGTTACTGTTTCATCTTTTCATAAGGAGTTAAATCATGACTTCCGTCGCGTTGATCAAAAATGTTCAATTATTAACGCATGACGGACGACGCACGATGTACTATTTATTCACGGATTGCGTCAAATCTCAAAACGAGGCTCGGAACGCAAACAAAATGGCAAGTGGTGGTAGTATTACAAATACAGGCAGGACTGCTGTTGTGTCCCCCGCGTTTACAAAAAGGAAGCAGGCCATAAGTGCACGATACTGCAGGAATTTACTGTAGAGAAATTTTCTGTCAACAAAACTGAAAAGTAATAAAATTGTATGTTGCTGAAAACTGAAAAGTAATAAAGTTGAATGTTGTTACCACAAATAATCAATATACTTACACCCAATAGATCAAACCCTCATGCTTTAAGCGAAATATAGTTTGTGAGTTACTATAGCATTAAACATTCTTTTTGAAACTTAACATAAAAGTGCGAATCTTAAGTTTGGGAGTAAAATGTCCAGAGTTTACACATCGATAAATTCTTCAAAACGAATGTTTGATTCTTATAATTCCAATTCGTTCCCTGTATTATCAATTGCAATAATTTGAATAGTTTCCCCTCATTATGTTATATGTTTTCATGCGCGTATGTATACATCGCGTTTTTTTTGGAATTATTGATGTGTAAATTCTCGTTTAGATTTATTTTTGTACAATCGAAACAATTGTAATAAATAACATTGGAATTATTAGTATTTTATCGTAATATGTTTTCAGGCGCGTATGTATACGTCGTGTTTTTGGTTTGTTTTTTTAAATTATTGATGTGTAAATTCTCGTTTAGATTTATTTTTGTCCAATCAAAACAATTGTAATAAATAACATTGGAATTATTAGTATTTTATCTAATATTTTTACAAGTACAAAAATACAGATTTTGAAAATAAAACTCGCACATGCTAATTTTATTTCTATCCTGATGATTTCTAATTCAATTTAAGAGAGAGTGGGTGAGAGAATAAGCCATTCGCTCTTGTCAATAATATCTGACTGCGATGTTGATGAGTGTGCGGTCCAACTTTTGAATGTAGACATAAATCAAGTACGCCCATAGACTCCAACCTTAAAGTAAATATAATATCACTGCAACGGGAGGTCAGGAACAGCAATGAACAGTCATTGTCAACCCCAAAATGCCAGAAAAGTATTTAAAATTAAATCAAAAATATTCCGTGACATTTATTGTTGGGTTTTATAATCCTTGTTTTATAAGTTTAACAATTATTTTTATTAAGGGAGGTTTGAGTTTGGAATTAGAACAATACATTTTATATTCTCCCATGATTCAGCAGGGCAGTGATCTTGCATATACTTTGTCCATGCATGTTAAACAATCGTTGCAATTGACGGATTTTTTTGTTTAAATGTACAAAACGGAAGAATTTGTTTAATCTTGTTTACCATTTTAAGGCCTGCAAAATTGTTTAGCACACTTCAGAAACTAATTTAACATAATGAATTCAACAGCAACTCATTATACACCGGAGACAGATGACAAAGTGAAAAAAATTACCACAAAACATGTGTTATTCTACTCAAATACAATTTTTCTGACAGCAACAAATTAAACACCGAGCTAATTGCACTTTTGAATTTCTCGTCAACTTTTCCCTGGAATATACTAGTGCTATTGCATCTGCTTTTCTTAATTGAAATTTAATGCTTTTGTTTTTGGTTGCAATATTGCCAAAATGTATATCTTTTTTTTTTATATGGTGTAATGAAGCTATAGACTTAATTAGTGCGTCTTCAGAGAAAAGACTGGATTGTGCATACTGTCAAAACCACGGACACAGGTTAGAATGGTTACCAGCAAGTTTGTGAGGACCAAGCAGAATAACTATCAGAAAATGTTTATTACGTCAACTCCTGGAAGTTCTTTGTTTGCATTTTTCGTTTCGTACATGTTGAATGGTTTAAACCAAGCGTATAATAAATTCAACAAGAAACACTGTATTAAAACACAGATGGAACGAATAACGCAGAGTATAAAATCTTGAATGTCATGTCGTGCAACTGTGGTAAAACATAAAATGGCATGCGGTGTTTCAGTTTTATATGAATGGCCTCTCCGGGAAATGAGTCGTGGTTTATCAAACTGACGAATCCATATCTGAACGTGTTATGTATTCCCCGGGCAATGTACAATGGAGTCTTTAAACCGTGTGTCCTCCCTGTCTCATCTACCAGCCATTGCTACACCCGGTCCTCCCTGCCTCATCTACCCGTCATTGCTACACCCGGTCCTCCCTGCCTCATCTACCCGCCATTGCTACACCCGGTCCTCCCTGCCTCATCTACCCGCCATTGCTACACCCGGTCCTCCCTGCCTCATCTACCCGCCATTGCTACACCCGGTCCTCCCAGCGTACATTCCCAACAGTCAAAGTCCCTCTTTATCATCTCCAGTTTCAACGCCTCCAAGGATTCCTCAGAAACATCTGTATAGATATATATTAATTTTCTAAAGTAATTACAGTAAATGACGTTTTATAATCAGTTGACGGACTTAAGTGGAGGTCAAAGATGGTTAGACTTTTTTGTTGCTGTATGCTGTGCCCTGCGTGCACTAGCGGCTACGGCGCTAGGATTTTGATCTGGTCCGTGGGCCACAACGCTCATCTGAATCGCCCTGGCCCTCCTGTTTACCGTCTTTAAGCCCATGACAAATTTTGACCCCATGTTATGACCCTAACCTAGCACCATAGAGTTATGGTTTAACCAACTTGAATCTACGCAAATTGGGGATGCTTCAACGTCAGTACGAATAACATGACCTTGCTGTTCTGGAAAAGATTTCCTCCCCTATATTCATGTACTATGTAAAATTTGATCTCCGATTTTAGCCCCACCCTAACTTCAGGGTCCATGAGTAAAATTCAATTCACACAACTCGGGAACGTTTGCACATTGATATATGAAAGGTGAAGATAACCTTTCAAACAAAGACAATGTTGTTACAAGCTTTGTCAGCTGGAACTAAAACATTTTCCTCGTGTAACCTATCTAATTCTTTTATCGCTTCTGGTTTACTAAACACAGACGGATAGATGGTATGTACTTTTGTTTTAATATGTCTAATGCGGAATTTTAATATTCCCTTATAGTTTTAATCCATTCTGACAATGTACCAAGTTCTTTATCTTCGACAAAATTCATAATAGAGATGAAGTTCTGTCGCCAATTGAAAGACCGAAATTCTCTGTAATTAGGATATTTTAGAATAAGTGATTTGATGCCCTCATTTTCAACTATATCAACATCGCCAGTAATGACATGTCCAGCTGGACTATAGTTGAAAGAAGATGAAGAACAAGAACAGGTAGGTAGGTTAAATGAAAGGCGAAGATAACGAACAGTGATCAATCTCATAACTCCTATAAGCAATAAAAAATAGAGAGTTGGGCAAACACGGACCATTGGATATACCAGAGGTGGGATCAAGTGTCTAAGAGGAGTAAGCATCCCCTGACGACCGTCACATCCGCCGTGAGCCCCATATCCTGATCAGGTAAACGGAGTTATCCGCAGTCAAAATCAGTGTGTCAAGAACGGCCTAACAATTGGTATGAAACACGTCAGACAGCATTTGACCCAATGGTAGGTTGTATTGGCAAATTAGATCATTATAACGACCATAGAATTTGCGAAATGCTAACTTTAAACGAGACTGTTGGAGCCCCTGCACCATCAACTTGTTTCTCAGTAGCCTGCTTCGATTTATAAACTGACCATAAGCAAACAAACTCTTGCGTATCAAATCAATTGAGAGACATAAACACTATATGCAGGTGATCATGGAATATTGCTACATAAATATGGGAAGTTGATGTAGAAGCTGAAATCACGCCGTTTGTCATAAAGTTTAGTTGTTAGTTTGCCGTTAATATCTACTTTCAATATAATATCTAAGTATGAAGCAGAAGTGGACGACTCTGTGGTGTTTTTTATTTCGAGTTCACTGGGATATATCGAATCGACATATGAATGAAAATTATTATTGTTAATAGATAATACGTCGTTGATATATTTAAATGTCGAATTAAATGCCACAGCAAGAGATTTTTTTCTTCTCATGTAGAAGTTTTTTAATTAATTCTGCTTCATAGGAATATAAAAACAGGTCAGCTAACAAAGGAGCACAATTTGTGTCAATGGGGATTCCAAGAGACTGTTGGAAGACCTGATCACCAAAGACCACGAAGAGGAACATTTAAAATATTTTTGCATTTGATATCTCTATAAATTGTAATGATATAATCATTTGCATGAAATTTCTGAGTCCCGGTGTAAGTTTACTGAATGTAGCAATATCTGAATGATGTTTATAATAATAATAAATTATTACTGAATGTAGCAGTATCTGAATGATGTTATCTCCACTGTTTTAACTAATTGTTTTGAAAGTAAAATATTTATCTTTGTCTTCACTTAGGCCAAACAAAATATATGTGTGTTTCCTATTTCACTACTCAAGACATTAGGTAGGGTATGAATGCCATATCACTCACACTACCACAGGTAGGTAAAACATTTTTGTTCAAACATCTATTTGAAATCTTAGTGTTTGTCTATATAAATTACAATTACTTTTCTAACATTTTGAAGATCAACAATAGTCAAAATGTAAATCAGAGAAACACAAAACATTTTATTTTGGCATTACCTGGCCTGATGACACAGTAGGCACAACCCCCTCCCCCTGCCCCTGTCAGTTTGGCGTGGAACTCTGATCTGATGCAGGTCAGACAGATATCATCTAATGCAGGATGACTTACACCTAAGGCTTGTAGCAGGTGCTGGTTGACATCTATAAGTTCCTAAATATCATAAAATGATTTCTAAAAGTTATTTTTCACAAAGGATTTCATCCTAGATGTTGAATTAATTATGATCTACATACATGTATTATAAATGTGTAAAGTTTTACTTTTGGAATTGTCAATGAGTATAATACATAATAAGATTCAAATAGTGCATGACTCATGGCTAAGATTTAAACATGCCTCTAAATTAGAAAAACCCGATGACTGAGAACCAACATCATTGTTGCATATTTCACCATAAGTCTTCACCACTGCATTTGTGATTTCATCCATGGACTGAAGAATAGGCTCATATATCTCAGGATTCTGTAAAAACAAAGTTCATAGAAAATAACAACACAACTATTATGGGAAAGGAAGACAGCAAGAGATGAGCAATTTTGAGATTAAACCAAACAAGAGGTACTGCGAGCAATGCTCACTAAGAATACCCCCCGCTTACCCCAATCTCCCAAAGGGTGTTGTTAATAGGTATAACTTACCGCTTTCCAGAGTGTAAAAATATGGTATGCCTTTGTAAAAGAAAATGGAAGATATAGTCCGAACACAAATCCGTGGTATAAACCTATAATTTTGACCTTGAGAGCAAAGGTCAAGGTCATAAAGAGGTCATGAATGTACATGACACATAGTCTCATGGTGATACACCCATGTCTTATGGTATGACTATGTTAAAACCCTATAATCAATTTTGACCTTGAGGTCAAAGTTCAAGGTCATATAGAGGTCATGAAGGTACATGACACATCGTCTCATGGTGATACACTCATGTGTCAAATATGGTATGCCTATGTCAAAGAAAAAAGAAGTCATGGCCCTGACACGAATCCATTGTAAAAACCTTTAATTTTGACCTTGAGGTCAAGGTCATATGGAGATCATGAAGGTACCCGACACATCGTCTCATGGTGATACACTCATGTGTAAAATATGGTATGCCTAAGTCAAAGAACAAAGAAGTTATGGCCTGGACACGAATCCATTGTAAAAAAAACCCTTTAATTTTGACCTTGAGGTCAAGGTCATATAGAGGTCATGCAGGTACTCGACACATTGTCTCATGGTGATCCATCTGTGTGCCAAATACGGTATGCCTATGTCAAAGAATAAAGAAGTTATGACCCGGACACGAATCTGCACAGACAGACAGACAGACGGACAGACAGACAGAGTGATTCCTATATACCCCCCTGAACTTCGTTTGCGGGGGGTATAAAAATCCCAAAGTCATAATTCAGCAACCAAGTTGTCAGGCAATGATCAATTTGTCTTAGACTGATTTAAAATCAATTGTTGTGACTTGTCAGTTGCTATCTCCAGATATTCATAGCTATAAATACATCACAGACGGTAGAGAGAAGTCTGTCATGTGCTCACCTTTTCTTTCCTTTCCCTGACAAGTCTAACCAACTTTTTAGTGGATCGAGGAATCTTTGTATTGATGAGAAGAATTTTCATCTGTGGAATGCTGTACGACAATAAACGTAACGAGACACAATGTTTACTTCTTATGAAGAGCATTTCACTAATAATCAAAGCAAATAAATAGGGAAAGTTAGATTCTAAATTTCAAATGCATGGAAACTTAAGTTGAAAATTCAAATACTTACAATTCTAAAGGAGAAATGATTCCTTTCTGAAAACAAATAGCCCCACCTTCAAAGATAAAGATAAATAAGTCACTTTTATTCAGCTTAATAGTATTATGCAGGATATCACATAAATAACTATCTAGTGCTACAGCTTACAAGAATCTCTGATTGGCTTAGTCCGAAATATCTGACGTTTTCTTGGCTTTTTTATGATTTTCATATTTATCGTGCCAGGAAAACGTTTACGTAATGGTGCTGGTTCTGACGTTTTCCTGGCACGGTAAATATCAAAATCATAAAAAAGCCAGGAAAACGTCAAATATTTCGGACTATGATTGGCTATGTATTTCAGCAGAATAAATGATCTCAGATAATGTCTAATATAATTATATTATAGCACATGTGTTGCCTATTCCATTTAAGATCTATAACAATAGTTATTATATACTTTCAATTTCATCTCTTCTTTTTTCTTTAAAAGTTTGCAGGCATATATCACACGATATATGCCCGGAAACATTCCGGCCCGCAAACATTACGTCACAATCAATACACTACACCATTAATTTTCAAATTTTTCGTGTTTTTCATCTTTTACTCAGTTAAACCAATAAAGAAATTGTTAAAATAAAATCATTGTTAGTTTCTAAATGAAATTGAAAGTACATAATAAAAAGAAAATATTACGACCGAGTTTTTGACACGTAGACAAACCGAGCTTGCGAGGTCCGTCCACGACAAAAAACGAGGTCGTCATATTTTCCCATACAAAGTCTATAACCTATAAATACTAGGAGTACAGAGCTGGGAATGAATATATGTATCTATGATACTACACATCTCATGAAAAAACCCTTACCAAATGTTGCTACAGAGTTATCCACCCCTGACGGTGTCCCATGTATTATTTTCTCTCCAAAATAAGCCCATTTATTGATGAGTTCCAAGTCTTGCTTGGACCAGAAACCCATAGATTCCTTTTCTGAACATTCTGGTCTCTGAACAAAACCAAACAAAGTTAACAATCCAGCTGACAGACAAGCAGAGAAACTAGCAGATGATCCTAATCCAGCTCCGATTGGAAGATTCGACTGACCAACAATATCTACTCCAATCTGTTTCCTTTGAGAAAGATAAAAATATATTTTGATATTGAAATTTTGTGTCTGCATGTAGTTCAATATTCATGCAATATCTATCATTAGCAAGGAAGTACTTTCCCCACTTCAATGCACAATTATCAACAGAGTGTTCTCACCCCTAGTCTCAAAAGATCCCAAGATGTACAAAAACAAAGAAATAGCCTTCACACACACACACCCCATGTCATCTGTGTTACATTGATTCCCAGAAAGAAAACATATACATGTACTACAGTTGGGGTGAAATACATTGTGAAGTAATAAATTACCATTATTTTAAAAATGTGGGCATTAAATCACAATTTCCATTAATATTTTTTAAAGTAATGCTTTGAATGACCATCAAATTAACATTAAATTACCATTTACGTTTCTCCACAATGAGTAATGCAATGTAATGCTAGCAATGCTATGATTTAGAAATCAATGTATTACATTATCATTACATGTAATGCATTGTTGAGGCATTACTTTGATTTGAAGAAATGCATTACCATTACATTTAGCCTTACTCCATGGTAAGATAAAAGTGCATTGTAAATTACCCTTCTTCCATAATGATTTTATTCACCATCAATAAATCTTATTTTGACAAAATTTTACCCTGAAATTTTCCTGAGATAACAAAACAAACATATTGCAGTAAGTATTGTCTGTTGTTTCAACACGGACTCCAAACTGCTGTCTTTTAACTGCAGGCAAGTCAATGTATTCTTCACATCTTCACTTGGAATGTTTAACTCATCCAGACTTCCTGAAGTAAATCGACATCTTAAAAAATTATGACCTGTCATGAAATATTACGTATTAGTCTTGGTGAGCTTGACTCAACTGTATATTTTATACTGGATCCAGCTGTAGGAAGGTTAGTTGACTTTAATTGACAGTTTAAAACTTGTCATAATTCCAACATTTATAAAGTGTTATCTAAACTTTAATTGTAAGTTAAACTCAACAAACTTTTATGCAACTGGGTTCTGGTGTATAATAGTGTAAAACTGGCATCAGAACAAATAATTTAGATTAGACACGTGAAATACAAGATACACCGTGTAAGCTACATATTGTATCTATTTATAACAAGTGTTTTCTTATCAAAGCTGCACGTCCCAAAGAACATAAACATTGTTATTGTGTGTGTCACGGTAAATAATATATAACACAATCCTTAAAACAATTCCTCTATTCTAAAAGTACTATTAGACTGCTCGGCAATATAGGAATGATAAATGCAAATTTTATATTTTTAATGATAACAATTGAATTACAAACCTGATAATGAGCTTTCCAGTTTACCGAGATCAGCAGAATCAATATTCTCTTTAACGTTCAACTCAGAAAAGTCTAAAGTGACCTGGTTTAAATCTAATGTTCTGATTTTAACTGTAGTTCGGAGGCTCACACTGCCAGCAATGGCTCTCTACAAACATTTTAAAACAGCATTCAGAAATTTTAAGTCCAAATATATTAGCTTAATATGAGCTATATGAAAAATATAGTTTAACCACGGAACTTTCTAATTATCAAATACTTTGAAATAACAAAAATGATATTCACCTTCCCATACACAACAGAATGTTCGCCATGTAAAATAACTTTACCAGGAGCGCTGACATGCAACTCCATGCCGAATGGGCGTCTGTCTTTTTTCTCCTCCAAACTGAAGAGCTCCCTACTTTCACTTTCTCTCTGATCGTTAATCGTCCAAGTGTACCGTTTCAGACGGTTTCTTATCAAAAAATATGTTCCAAACGAAAAATTTATTCAGAGTAGTGCAGCATAACTGTTGTTTGTCTCTAAGATTGTTAAGGTAAGGTTTCACATGTGTGCTTAAAAAATCATCGTATATTATATAATCTCCAGGCCACGGTATCCAGGCGATTGGAAGGAAGACCCAGCGCTTGTGTTCAATCTGGACAGCATCAAATAGGCCTAATTATGTTTTCTTTTATATTTCAAACAATATTATGTTTGTAATTGTAATAAGTTCAAACTTGAAAACTGTTGAATAAGAGGCCCATGGGCCACATCGCTCACCTGAACAGCAGTTCCTAGCAATAATTATTATACAAGCAGCTTGGTTCAGAAAAACTTTTCAAAGGCAATGACTAAAAACTCAGTAATGATCAAACTTGACTACAAATTCATTAATTATCATGTGCTCTTGTAGATCGATGGATATTGCCTTTCATATTAACAAATTTTATCTAAGGCTTTGTGCAATTTAGTTTGGTTCCCTATACATTCACATGTAAAACTTTGATCCCCTATTGTGGCCCACCCTAACCCCAGTGGTCATGATTTTTACAAACTTGAATCTTCATTTTGTCAGGAAGCTTTCATTTAAAGAATTATAGGTACAATATATAGCTTCAAAGCCTCAATCTCCAAACCTGGACAATATTGTACCAAAGTATATGTATAAGTATGGTCCTTCATAAAATATTAAGGTTTCGAAGATATCTTCTTTATATTGTGATTATCTCCCATTAGAAGGGGGCGTAGCCCTTCATTTTAACAAACTTAAATCCCCTTCACTTAAGGATGAATTGTATGAAGTTTGATTGAATTTGGCCCAGTGGTTCTGAAGAAGATTTTCCTACATGTATATATATATATATATATATATATATATATATATATCCCTATATGTGGATAGGAGTGTACCAAAATCACTTCTATGAGTGATCATCCTAATATTCAAGTGCCATCCCGTCTCATGTATGTTTTACTAGAACAGCCCTTAATATCCTCTGAACATTTAAGCAGTTAACTACTACAAATGTAAGTGATAGTTTTGCCATGAACCACCCTGGCCATTAACCATTTGTTCCATTATACATCTCTTACATATGATACAGCTACTGTTTAGTCATATTGTTATTATACTCATTTTGCAATGTATATTACTTTTTGATCCAAACTGAGACAAAACCACTCAGTCCATGCAGGTGCTATTTACTATGGTCAGGGCAAAACATCAGTACAAAGGGCATGCATACGTGGGGAGAAATACTGTATAGGGGAATAATTTACGGGTTGTAATTTTCACGGTTTTTTTTTCCATTCTAAACATATTCGCGGGTTCATAAATTCGCAGATTCGAATCACTGTAACCTTTTTAAACACATTGTGTATCAAAGAATAATAAGAATAATAAAAATAAAAGATATTCACAGTTTCTTGAATTCGCAGATTTGTCTAGACTGCGAATATAGTGAAAATTTCCACCGCAATTTATTTTCCCCCTATACAATAAGTGATGAGCAAATCAAAACATCGAAATGAATGTTTAAATTCTTAAGTGATTTTTACTGTATATATAGATGATTGCTCTGACAATGATTCATAACACTGTATTATGTTCTTTTGTAGTTCAAAATCATTTCCAAAGATTTACACAAAAACTGGGGATAAAGGTAAACAAAAAATTAATCAATTAGTTTCTTACTCTACCTATCACTTTGTTCATTTATGAATTAAATTACTCTCAAGCATCTTTGAAAATGAAGACGTCCAATTTCAGAAATATAATTTGTAGGACATTGCATTTTAAAGATTTTATGTTACATAAACTAACAGAATGCAGAGTGGAATGTGCCTCGACATGGTGGTTTTCTTTTTCATTTATTTCAGATATAAAAATGTCTTTAGTTGCTAGTAAGATCATGTATGATAATCTAGATTTTAAAAAATTCAATACAGTCATTACTGCATACAATTTTATCTGATTCAGAAGTCTTTTATAAAGGACATATAGCTTTATATTATATAAATTATATTGTTTTAAAATTTTAATTGGTATGTGTACCACCAGTTTTGGAAGAAAAACCAACTTCTGCATTGTTAAATGTAATTGTTGAATTCTTTCTGTGCTAGGTACATCTGCCACTTACACAGGAGAGAGACGGTCCAAAGATGATGTGATATTTGAAGCTTTAGGTTCCACCGATGAACTTAGCTCAGCTATTGGGTATGATAATCAGAATTCCAACTCATAATATCACTATGTCTCCCTGTCCCAGAAGGGGAACTTATTGTTTTAGTGTCAATTTTTCTTCTTCTGCTTCTCATACAAAGTTTGTCGGGCCTTAACTTTTTTGTCTTTTGACATATGCCTTTGATATTTGGTATGTTGCCAGTTGGTATAATGATGATAAGACAGTGTACCGCGTACCATTTTTTATGACCTTTGACCATAACTTTTTATATGTAGCGGTCAGCCAGGTTCAATTGCCGGTGGCCAGTTAGCTCAGTTGGTAGAGCACCTGACTAGAGATTCAAGGGGCCCAGGTTCGAATCCCAGTCTGGTCTGTTGCATTTTCTCCCTTCCTGTTACATTTGGTGCCGTTGACCACCCCTGTACTTGCAGGTTAAAGTCCTGCCAGTGGAAAATGGAAGGGGAGATCGAGACATCAGTTTTGCTAAAACAATTCTTTCTAGTTATAAACTGTATTTCATACACACCAGGTATTATAACTTTTACTTTGGTGACATCTTCGCTAGCCAAGGGGAGCAGAGTGGAACATCGGAATTTCATTCCATGCAAGACAATCAAAAAGCATATTATTTTGTGAAAATGCAAGCAGCCAAGATTTAAAGTCACCTGGTATTTGCCTTCATCTTAGTAATCAAGAGAAGTTAAAGCCTGCCTTACAAGTAGCTGCTTTTTCTGTACATGGGGAAAAGTGGCTCTACAGATTTTTTTGTTTTGTCCTTTTCATATGTTATAACCAATTCTAAGGGAAATTGCAATTTTTTGACGTTGACATATGACTCTGTGTATGTATGTCGCTATGCACTATACATTCTATTTGATGATTAACTTACTAGTTCTAACTCTTATATAGGGAAATAAATACATTTTGTATACTTTTATCAGATCATAATGTGAATATGGAGTTACTTTAACTTATTGATGTTTGAACTATAAATGTGATATGTGCATATGTAAAGAATATTCATTAACCGAGTTGATTTTATTCTATGTTAATCCACATCTTTTTTTTGTTATAGATTAGCAGCCGAGTTCTGCAAACACCAAACTCTCGTTGATCAGCTAGAACAGGTAAATAAAACTACTAAACTTTACATTGATAGTGGAAAACAAGTTTATATTCTTGGAAGAGAATGTCAACTGTTATGATGTAAGCTGTTACAGTAATTCTTCACTCAGTCTGTCTCACTTTGTTTTCCACACCTCTTCAGCCGAGTTACAACAAAGTCAAACTCAGCTTTTAATAACTTGAAGGTGGATCTCAGGATTTCCAGACGTCAATATTTTATTTTTATTTGGGCTTACCAGTAAAACATCACATGATCAATCTTTCTGATTATACATGTTTAAAGTTTTTAATTTCGATGTGATGAAATAGCAGGGAAAATAAAACATCGTATTAACCAGGTTTCACTGTACCCTCTACAAACAAAATTTGGGGGTATATATAGGAGTCACTATGTCGGTCTATATCCCACTATTATTTATCTGTTTATCTCTCTCTCTATCTATCTCTCTATCTGTCTGTCTGAGTCACTATGTCGGTCTATATCCCACTATTATTTATCTATTTATCTATCTATCTGTCTGTCTGAGTCACTATGTCGGTTTATATCCCACTATTATTTATCTATTTATCTATATATCTGTCTGTCTGAGTCACTATGTCGAACTATATCCCATCCCACTTTTATTTATCTCTCTCTCTCTATCTCTCTACTGTCTGTCTGAGTCACTATGTCGAACTATATCCCATCCCACTTTTATTTATCTCTCTCTCTCTCTCTCTCTCTCTCTCTCTCTCTATCTCTCTATCTGTCTGTCTGAGTCACTATGTCGAACTATATCCCATCCCACTTTTATTTATCTCTATCTTTCTGTCTGAGTCACTATGTCGGTCTATATCCCACTATTATTGACCATGTAATAACTTTATAATGGAGATACAGTAGGAGTTCTTGCTTGGTAAAAAGATTACTTATGGCCAGACCTGACCCAAGTTCATTTAGTGAAGGTCACTGGTTAAAAAAAAGGTGTAAAATGTTTGTCTGAGCCACAACTTTATAATGGAGAAACAGTGGCGGCTCAGATACAGTGGTTACTCATGATGGTGTGTCATGACATTAATTCAAGGTCATTTGGCCAAGTTCAAGGTCAATTAGAATCATAGGTAAATAAAACTACTAAACTTTACATTGATATTGTAGAGATTTTTTCGAGAAATCCAAGTTTGTTAAGATTTATTTAAAGGAAAAC